>NC_059427.1:35546161-35768661 GCF_021028975.2 Sphaerodactylus townsendi | reverse complement strand
CCCCCTTGTGAATGTGTTTACTTTTTATTGTTGAAAGCCTATGGGAGAGAACCTAACCAAGCCCCATTTTATTCAGTGTGGCTAATTCTCAGGAAAGTGTCCTTAGCGTTACAGGATGTGAGAGCAATTCTAAGCAAGTCTGCTTGGAATCCTTTTGAAGTCTACTGCATGGGGCCTGTTCCCTCAGCATCAATAGGACTGAATGCTGTGCCACTTCTGTGCTACTTCCCTTTACACACATAATATATCTCTAGAATGCTCCATTTCATTAGGAGAGGGATGCCTCAAGTATCAGCACCATTATTTGGGATACAAATCAGATCCCACCAAGTGAGGATGCATTCATAATATGACCAGTAGTGTCAGGGCCTGCCTTGAATCTTGATTTTCATGCAACCCTCTGCTGTTTAGCAGGAAACAGATTGTAAATTAGTTCACAATCAAATTAACAGGGGTCTGTGTGACAGAGGGCTGAAGTCTTTGGGTCGCTGTTATTTGGGAGAAAGACAGGCTTATGCATGTTTTAAATTAGGGAAAAAGAGATGCTCAGTTGGATTGGATGAGACCAGTGGTCTGTCTTAGTCCAGCATCCTATTTCACACAGCTGCTAACCAGCTTCCCCGGATGGCTAGCCAACAAGGCAAAGAGTCCATGGCCTTCCTGTACTGCGCCTTCATGGTATGGACATAAAAAGGTGGCTGCCACACCCAAGTTGCCTTCTCTTCCCGATACAATATTCTGAATATTATTTTTTTTATGGATTTCATCATATGACCATGTGAAGCTATTTTATACAAAATCAGACCCTTGGTTCACCCAGGTTAATACTGTTAATACTGTTGCTAATTTCTACCTTGCTAATTTGAGACTTTGGGGCTTTGTGCTTATAGAACAGGTGCTTTACTACTGCGTTACAGTCCTTTCTGAAAGTACCCCTTGAAGCAGATTGCCTAGGGGATTTGAATTTACAATCCCACATGCACGAAAGGTGCAAAGTGGGAAAGGTGATCTTTTTATATATTCATTGAAATGTAAATTCATTAAGAAAAACCTGCCCCCATTTAGCAATTAAGGATTGGATCCAAGCTAGATTTTCTGCCAGTGGAACACAAGTTATCTACCTTTCACCCCCATAGCTCGAAATGCTCCTGAGATCTGCAGGAGGAAAGGAGATTTACTAGAAATTACCCCACTCCTATTTCTTTCTCTGAGCCTTCTCAGCGAACTACTTATTTAAGGATTCTGATATGTGTGTCAGCCTGAAAATGACATTCCCAAATAACTTTTGCCTTGGCAAAATTGCCTTTGGCAATTTGCAGGTTATTGTTTTGATATACTGTATATACTCGCATATAAGTCGAATTTTTCAGCACATTTTTTGTGCTGAAAAAGCCGCCTTCGACTTATACGCGAGTGAGGTGTATTTTTAAAAATATTTTAGGGTTTTTACTTTGTCGGCCGCCAGGGGGTGCAGTTTTTAGGCTACTGACACAAAAATTTCAGGGATTTTTCAAGAGACTCTCCTGATGATACCACCCAAGTTTGGTAAAGTTTGGTTCCGGGGGTCCAAAGTTATGGACTCCAAAGTGGGTGCCCCCATCCCTCATTGTTTCCAATGGGAGCTAATAGTAGATGGGGCTACATTTTGAGGGTCCATAACTTTGGACCTCCTGAACCAAACTTCACCAAACCTGGGTGGTATCATTAGGAGGGTCTCCTAAAGATACTCTGAAATGTTGGTACTGCTAATGTAACATTCCTCCCCTGACCAAAAATCCAGTTTTGAAGGATTTTAACTCTTGTGTTTTAGCTTGGTTGCTGGTTGAGCTAAGGTTTTTGTACTTTTAAAGTTATTGTTGAGACTGTATTGTTTTTGTTGACCCTCTTTTCCACTTACAGAGCTAGTTTACTGTTTTTCTTTGAAATAAATATTCAAAAACATTTAACCTACTGATGCCTCGATTAATGTAATTTTATTGGTTTTTATTTTTATTTTTGAAATTTACCAGCAGCTGCTGCATTTCCCACCCTTGACTTATACGTGAGTCAATAAGTTTTCCATGTTTTTTGTGGTAAAATTAGGTCCCTCGACTTATATACATGAGTATATACGGTAGTTTTAAATCATAATCCATTGTTTTTTATGCAAAACTATGGTGGGGTAGCTTTATTATTCTGTTGTCGCAAAACTGAACAGATGTCCAGTAGCAGCTGAAAAGCCCTGAAATACAGTACTTGCAGCTGATGAAGCGAGCTCTGTCTCATGCAATCTCATACTGAAGTAAATGTTGTTCTTTAAGATGCCTTCTGTTTTGTTTTTGTGCAAAAGTCATTATTAATAGGAACAGGAAGAGGAATCTCGAGGGGGAGGGACTGTAAGTTATGCTGACTCTTCTGTCTCACTGCAGAACCCTCGCTATGCAGTTCTTGTGAGCCTATTCACCTCTCCCATAAAATTTTGCAGGGTCTCATGGGTATGGAACAGGATAGCTGGTGAAGGAGACCACATACCGCCCCCCCCCACTTAAGCAAACTTAGTGGCCCTAACTGCATGATTGAATGTAGACTTACCTACCTTGCCCACATTATTGCATATGTCTTTTACATTCAATGGAGCCAACCAGTTGCAGCAGCAGGGAAGGTCCTTTTGTGCAAATAAATATCCTCATATACCAGAGCATCTGTCAAAGTTCACGATCAGCAAAGATGACTTCAGCCAAACACTCCCCTTTTTATTGATGGAAGGTTCAGCGTTAAATATACAGAATGCTCCTTGTACAAAGGAGCTGGTGAGTCTCCTGGTAAAGTATAAACTGCCTTATTAAGAAGCAAGCTAACTATTTGAGTAATTATTCTAAGGGTGCACTGAGGAAAGCTGTAAATAATTAAACCATGAAAATAAAGTTTAGAGCAAACTGCAGTTGTGCCTGCGATGCCCGTGACTACAGAAACTGGCTGATCGTTTTTAGGGGCTTACTCTTCCTTTTTGCCATTTCTATCGCATTTGGATGGCCAAGGTGAAACAGGAGAGGCAGACAGCGAACTTTGGTATTGGAAGTGCTGTTCATTCTTACACGGCTCTTCTAAAGGAACTATCAGACAGTAACAACTTTGCTGCGTCCAGGAAGTAGTTTCTCGGGACAGGCTTACTGATGGTAACTTCACCATCAGTTGGTGTCTCGTGACAGCGTTATCACATGGTGGGAGTTATCTTGCCTGGAAGCAGAAACATGGGATAATTCTTCTGTTTCTGTACAGCACACCTGCAATTAGGGCTGGCAGTGAACAAAAGAGATAACATCCACAAACTAAATAAAGGACAATCAGTTCCCTAGAAGTAAAAGGTTCTGGAAAGAAAATTGTTGTGCTCAATAAATGAAATGTTGTTTGCTTTAAAGTAGGGTTCCGATGGTAAGCAAAGCGTGCTTAGTATCAGAAAATGCATGAAGCCGTTGTTCTGCAGGCTGATGAATTAGAGGACGATAACTGATCCAGTGAGGTAAATGCGAATTAAGGTTCTGATTGTAGAGCAAAAAAGCAAAGCGTAAAAACTGCCCATTCTTAGGGTTTTTTAGTCTGTGTCATAGAGCTAAATTTATGTTACGTGGAAGGCCCATTACTGGATATCCACATGTTTTAAAAGGCAGCAACATTTCACCCTGATATGAATTGAGGTCACGTCACTGACTATTTCCTGGTTATAAATCCTCCTTTGGAATTGCCATCAGTCACAATGGGGGAAGAGACAGGTACCTGGTTGGAATCTCTCTGTTTCCCCCTACTATGCAGTGGCATAGTGGTTAAGAGCAGGTGTACTCTAATCTGCAGGAACCGGGTTTGATTCCCCGCTCTGCCGCCTGAGCTGTGGAGGCTTATCTGGGGAATTCAGATTAGCCTGTACACTCCAACACACATCAGTTGGGTGACCTTGGGCTAGTAACAGCTTTTCAGAGCTCTCTCAGTCCCACCCACCTCACAGGGTATTTGTTGTGAGGGGGGAAGGGCAAGGAGATTGTAAGCCCCTTTGAGTCTCCTATAGGAGAGAAAGGGGGGGATATAAATCCAAACTCTTCTTCTTCCTACTTCTCCTTCTCCTTCTCGTCCTCCTCCTTGTCCTCCTCGTCCTCGTCCTCCTCCTCCTCCTCCTTCTTCTCCTTCTTCTCCTTCTTCTTCACTATGACTACTAGGATTAGGGAAGTTTACTGTGGCCCAGATCCAGATTCACCCTCTCACCCACAATTATATTTCAGTGTTAAAGGAAGTACAAGAATATTTAATCTTGGCTCTGCCATATAACACATTAGCATCATTTTACTAGACCTGTGTTAAGTGGAAAAAAGGTTCTCTTTATGTCTACTTCACCAACGCTTTTTGACCCTGTACATCCCACCATATCATGTGATGTACAAATATTCTGCCTGGGTTTTTGTGTTGCTTGTAAGAGTTATGATTGGCCATGATCATAAGATGCATTATGGTTATGTGTATGCTGAGGGGGCGGGGGCATTTCTCACTGTCTCCAATTAACTCAATGGAAATATGTATACTTACGGTCCCTCACTTGTAGGCATAAGGTTACACTACCATTAAGAATGGGACCTGGAGAGAAAGCGTTTAGGATAGTATTCTGGCATCTGTTCTAGTGTATCTGCCTTGATTCCCTGTTTTCTACCAGTGTCACTTCATTCTAGCCCTCCTCTAGTATATCTCCAAGATATTCCAGCATGGAGATTTATTTGTCATCCTAAATTAGAACAGTTTAGGATTGTGTCTATGATCATAATGGGCCTGTGGTGTTAATTGGCTTACATGTGATTAACTAAAAACTTGTTCCAGAAGTTTGCTCCCTCCCTAGTAGTATGTTTTTATTCCTTATTATATTTTGTTGCTGTTAATACCCCCCAAGATGCTGTGATTTGGCACAGAGACCATCTGCCTTAGTTGTTCTCTTATTCATAAAACATTTTCTTGAACAAGAATTGTGATTTTAAGGACATACCCATATCAGTTTTTTTGTTTATTTAAATCTGGGATGCCATGAAAAAAAACTGGTGCTCTTTGTACCAGAATCCAGATTGTCACTGAATAGTGCTGCTCTTTGGCAGTGATCATGGAGAACTTTTAAAGTGGAACATTACTTTTAAAGTGTAACATCAGCTTTAAATTGAAACATCACTGTTCTGCAATGTTCCAGGCAATATGATCACAGGCACCGTGGGAACACCAGATTTGCTGCCTAGGTGGGCTCCTATTTTCTGCTTCAAACAGACCACTTTCCAACTGATAGATCAGCTGTGAAAGAAATATCCTGTTTAAAATGGTAACAAGAGTTCACCTTCGGGGCTTCTGTGCAGTCCCACGTTGGGCCTGCACCTGCCCAAGCCAGCCGTGGAAAAGGTTTCCGAAGCTTTCTAGCAGACTAGGAGTGTTCATCCTCCTTTTGGCACTTTCCCACCAAATTCTTGGTGGCATAAGGTTTATTTATGCTGTCCATCCCTCCTTTGACTGGATCAGGCCTGCTCCACTGCTTTCACAGTTATGGTCTGGATTTGCTTATTTGCACTCCAGCTGATGACTTTGATAGTTTTGATTAGCTCCTTTCCTGCATTGTAATAGTGGGCTCAAGTTTTTTTTTTCTAAGTGGCAAGCACCACTTCTTGGCTGATTATGCTCAAGTTGCTTGCTGCGTGGTGGAGGCAAATGTCTGCCGTGGCAAGATTTCGTGTACAGATGTATTTCCTCTAGCCCTGCTTTCTTTTTACACTCTCTCTGTGGCAAGCAGATCCACTTATAGCATGATTTTAATTTCGCTGCCAGATTTGCCGGTAGGAACAGCTCTTCCCGGGGCCTCTCCCGCTGCCGACAGCCAGCCAGCCTAGATTTTCCCCTTCGCCCTCGTCCCTTTTCCAACTCCTTCCCGCTTCTTGTCCTGCTGTATCGTATCTTTAGATCTTTAGACTTTTCAAAAAAATTAAATGACCATATCAATAGATTGATAAATCAATAACACCAAAAGAATTTAAAGATAATAAGACTAGTCAATCAGTCCAAGGCACTGATTCACCCATGCATTTGATCAACAAACTGGGATGTCTCCAGCTTCATAGTTTTATACACAAGCAATCAGTGATTCCAGACCACACCAGGAAAAGCCCGTTGGTCCTAATGCTTGGATTTACAGCACATTGGGAGACATATGATCATGAATCTGGGGAGCTTACAAATGGCAGGTCACATTGTCGTTTTGCAGTTTGCAGTTTGTCCCCCCTCGCTTCTTGCCATAAAAGACAATCAGTTTTCAGGCAAAATGTACAAATGCCTTTTTCAAGACTTTTCTTTAATTATCATAAGAACATAAGAAGGAGTCTGCTGGATCAGACCAGAGTCCATCTAGTCCAACTCTCTGCTACTCGCAGTGGCCCACCAGGTGCCTTTGGGAGCTCAACTGCAGGATGTGAAAGCAATGGCCTTCTGCGGCTGCTGCTCCTGAGTACCTGGTCTGCTAAGGCATTTGCAATCTCAGATCAAGGAGGATCAACATTGGTAGCCATGAATCGACTTCTCCTCCATAAATCTGTCCAAGCCCCTTTTAAAGCTATCTAGGTTCCCCCTTATCCACCTCTCCTCGTCCTTGCACAACATGCCCTGAAAAACCCTGGGAGGGAGCCGACTAACATCAGCTCTGCCCCTGGGAATGTCCCAGTCCCCCCCCCCCCACATTGGCATCTGAGCAGGATGCCAGCATAGCCCCATCATGGCCCTAACTTCCAGGTTTTGCAGTGGTGGGGCTGCAGGATGCGTGGCTGCTGGTGCGCCTCTCCCCTTCCCTGGGATAAGTGCCCCAAAGAGGGTAAGTGTATCAGGCGAGCTCATGCCGCTTCCAGGAGGACTTTCAGCCCCCTCTTTTGGATGGGACTATATGACACTCAAAGCTAGCACATCTGTTTCTTTGTACGAAACTCAGACTATGAGTGAACATGGCTCTTTTTCTATGCTAAAGTAGTTCTCCTGCTGTTCTTTAAAGTTGTGGATCAGCCATTTGAAAATGTTCCACTACTCCTGTCTGGTACACCCACAGCTAGTGTTACTATCATTAGTTTAAGAGAACATGAGTTTGGCAAGCATCAGGCATGTTTAGTTGTGTATTGAGCAGTTGTATTTCTAGCAGATAGAAAATATATACATTTATGAACAGGAATAGAATTTAGATTAAATGTTGCTGTTTGTCAATCTGAATAGTGATATAGAGCTTTAGGAAATCTTTGCAAATCGACAGTGTTTTCAAGTATTTGATGTGCAGTCAGGGTCCGTGTCCACCTTATATCGCAGGTACTTTCTCAGATGTATCAATTGTTTAGATATTTTTTGTTCTCCTTTTTTCCCTCTGACTTGTATTATTCAGTTCCTACCTTGTCTCCTGTCAACTAGTCAGCTCCAACTTGTCTTCAGTGTCTTGTTAAGGTTCAACTTTTTTCTCAATTTGCATGTTCTTTGCTATCCCACTTTTTGATTTAAAGAATGCAAAAAGAATTAACAGGGAAGGAAATTCCAAAATGGCCTGTTTTTAAAGCTCAGGGGAGCAACTTCTTAAGCTCTAGCAGGAACCCCAATAAAAATCACAAACTGGTCTGTTTTTTCCTACACATCCCACCCCACCCCAGCTATCTTGAGGGATGGAAAGGGACATGTGAATAACTATGTTTTTAAAAAGTCAAGCAAACTCCCTAATAGGCAAAAAGAATTTCAAGACTGGTGAATATTATATATTCGTTTAATGCTTGCATTTTGTGCCCAATGTTGTAGTATAGCATTCTTTTATCACACCAGACTGCCTTAATTCTCACAGGAAGAATACATAGGTATGCTGTTAAGCAACTCTAGTGATACAAAAATTATGATACAATGTGATTAAGAGCAAACACGGATTTAGGGTTGTTTCAGTGGGTAACCATCTTGGTCTGTAGAACTCAAATCCATTTGCACCTTGGAGACCAAGAAGGTGTTTGGAGTAGTCAAAGCTCCTTCATCAAAGTGGAGATCTCTGCATCCTCCCACCTTCTGACTGAGTTAGAAAGACTCAGAGATCTTCATTCCTACTTATATCTTACAAAGGGAGCTTTAACTTTTGAAAGCTTCTACCCAAAAAGTTTGTGGGTCTCTAAGATCCTACAAGACTTAAATCTAGCTACACATTTTTAAAAGTATCTAAGACTTTGGCTTAAAAAAACAATTAACAGTGCTGTTAAAAAGCAGCACTGATGGAATTAAATGAGATTCCAATATGTCAACGTCCCATTCCCCATAAGTTCATTGCTAGGACTTGAGGAAATATTTGGACATGTCTATGGCTATATATAGTCTCACAAGTAATGTTTCTCAGCCTCTTTGTCTTTCCTCCTTCCACTTCCATTTTGGAAAAAGAAAAACAAATGAGGCAACTGAAAACACATTCATGTTTCACAGGAATAAAACTGCTATGTTTTTACTTTTCTTCTTAGAATTGCTGTGAATAACATAATTTTAATTCCACTGTATAAGATTAAATGTTCTGTCGTTACATATGCAGAAATTATTGTGACTTGCATTTTACCTTAGCATTTCATATTTTGTCCTCTAGTTTTGTCTGTTTATTTCAATGAGCTGCTTCACTAAACAGGAAATTAAAGTCAACTAAATAGCCCCAGTAACTTGGAGACAGTGCACTTTGATCTTGGCGATGCTCTTAAGAAACTAGGTAAACGTGATCTGCACTGGCCCACAGGTTGACTCTAAGGAACACAACCTGTAGTGCTGACTCTTATCCTGATTCCTAACAACTACAAAACCACTTCCACCAGCATTTTAAAAGGATTTCAATAGATATTTGCTTCTGGATCCAAAGCACGGGATGTCTGGCTGGATCCAGCATGATGAGGACAGAATTTTTTTGGCCACTGAGTAGAGGTGTAGCTGGGCCCCCTTGCCGCTCCGCCACTGGGTGACATCTGACATCACAGATCACATGGCGATCCCTGTGGAGGTGGTTTGCCATGTGGAGGTGGTTTGCCATTGCTGTCTCTGTATCATGACCCTAGTGTTCCTTGGAGGTCTTCCGTCCAGGGTTGACTCTTGTTAGCTTCTGACATCTGACAAGATCAGAGTAGCCTGGACTGAATATGGTAGCCTAAAACATTCCGAGAAATTTATGTTCAGTTAAAGAACAAAGAGAGAGAGATCAGCCCTGGGTTGCCAACTTTCAGATGGAGCCTGGAGGTCTCCTGGAATTCCAACCAATCTCCACACTTGAAAGATCAGTCCCCTTGGAGTTAATGGCAGCTGTGAAGCCTTGGCTCTGTGGCATTCACATCCCCACTGAGCTCCCTGCCCTGCCCAAACTCCACCCACTTTATCTCCACCCTGAAATCTCCAGGAATTTCCCAAGCTGGAGTTGGCATCCGTAAAAGACTGTTTTATACCTTTCTGAGAGTTTATGGAGTCGTGGGGGGAGGAGGTTGGAAATTGAGACTTGCGCTTTTTCTTCCTTCTTACTTGATTTCTCTTTGCACCTCCTTTCCCAGTTTATGACACTCAGACAGCAACATCTCCTGTTTTCCCAGATGGTGGAATTGTGCAAATTTGTGTGATTGTAATCTGACAATTTCATGACAAACATGATATTTTGGAGAGGCAGAGTAATTTGATACTTGCTTAGATACACTGCTTAGCAGCAGTAGCGTAGTGGTTAAGAGCAGGTGCACTCTAATCTGGAGAACCGGGTTTGATTCCCTGCTCTGCCACTTGAGTTGTGGAGGCTTATCTGGGGAACTCATATTAGCTTGTGCACTCCAACACATGCCAGCTGGGTGACCTTGGGCTGGTCACAGCTCTACGGCGCTCTCAGCCCCACCCACCTCACAGGGTGTTTGTTGTGAGGGGGGAAGGGCAAGAAGATTGTAAGCCCCTTTGAGTCTCCTACAAGAGAGAAAGGGGGGTATAAATCCAAACTCTTCTCTTCTTAGTTAACATGTGCATTAGGGATGGGCAGGATTTTTAAAAAACTGAAATATACATTTGTGTGTAGATATTTTTTTCCTTTGTTTTGTTTTGGTAAATGAAAGGTATTGCTTTCTATGCAAGTAAAGCAGTAAGTGTGTTTGTTCCATGTGTCACCGTAGGCAAAGCAGATTCTTACTTGTGTGGTATTTTGCAGCTCTTTTTCTGTAGGGTGTGATTTCTCCTTGGAAAAGAAAAACAAACCAAACAAGTAAAAAAGCAAAAGAGAAGCAGATCTCCAGCACTGTGAAAATGCCGGTTCTGTGTGCTACAGCAAGGGAGCAAACCTGATTTGCAGCTTTGTATGTCTGGTATATCATACAGGGGAGTGAAGCTACAGCAGCAACCTGTGACTGTACTTCAGTGGCAAAAAGCATCCTTTGGATCAAGCTACGTAGCCTAGAAGCTGCCTCCCAAACTATTAGCCAGGTTGCAACAGTTGTTACATAGAACTTTATGATGTGGATACCCTTACCTGTGATGAGCTAGCTTCAGACTGCCAACTGCTTTTCATGTAGACTGTTGATAAAGCGTCAGGTTGTAATAACTTTTGGTCACTTCAGAGTGAACTGGATTTGCCGAAGCCACATACAGGTGAAAGGTTCTGTATTCCATTATCAGCCTCCTAAGCTGTCTCGTACAACTCTCAGAAACTATCTGTTTGCAGGCTTGTCATGTTTGGGATCTTGGGCTAAAATTTAGGGAGTCAGAAATCCATTCTGTGTAATATCTTCTAAGAACGCTGCCATACGGTGCTGGATATAATATTCTAAAGCAAATGTCATAACTTCCATTCCAATTCACCTTGGAAAGACATGTTTCCTTTAAGAACAAAAGATCCCAAGATCTGACTTCTCTAAATCAAGGCCGAATCTGTTTAGCCGTATTCATCTTTGCCCTTCATTTGACTTTTTTTTTCTTATGGTCTATAAATAAAGAGTTGTAAACAAAGCTAATCCTTAGCAACAACCTAGAAAGTTAATGTTTCTCCCAGTTCCTATTATAATAAGTTCAAACACTCTGAATTTAATGAGATTTACACATAGTGTTCATAAGGCTAGTAGGTACTAATGTCTGGTTCAACAGCTGAGAAAAGAACACTATTTTCTGTTCAGTATGTAATATAATTGCAGGACATTTTCTATCTTAAGATGTTAAAAGACATTATTTTACCTTATGTTTAAAAATTGGAATTATGTGCCCTCCCCACACACACACACTCCTGATTTTTCATTTTTCTGGAACTGGTTTTTATGTATTTTTCCTCTCTTACCAGTCAACATTGTCAAAACACTTTTACCATGTATATCTTCATAATAGCAAGCGTTATCACTTAATATTACCATTATGGTTAGTTTAAACACTTTCTTGAGGTAAATTTTGCAGCTGATTGTGGCAAAAACAGTTCTTACCCAGGAGATATACTTAGGTTTCTTCTGTTGACATGGGATGCATTAAGCATTGTACAGTAACTTTCACTAAGAAAAATAGCTGTGTAATATGTTTAAAATCTACATTAGGAGCACTGTTAAAGAAATTTGGCACTTTACATTTAAACAGGCAGCGTTTAACCTATATGAGCCATGGATGTTCGAATATGGAAACACCTAAAGTGCTGTGATTTTAAAGTGCTGAAATTCTAAAAGTGCCACAAGCATCCAGGTATGCAAAAAAGTACTTTCCAGATCGCTTTTCTGCGTAGAAATATTTCATTCATTTTTCCTCATACCTTACTACTGTGGTCAGCATTACCATAAAGATATGACTTCAAGAAGTCAAACAATCTATGAAGCATTTCCCATTAGGTAGACACCATGTGTTTAAATTATGGCGATTTCTTAAGATTTTAAAGCAAAATGAGCTCTTAGGGGTATGATTAATAGCAGGGAATGAAGATATCACTGGGTCATCAATGGCAATCCATTATAAAAAAAGTTGAACTAATAAAAGCATCCATCTATTTGACCAATAAAGCATTTGAACAATATGCTTGTAGGGGTTTTTTTTTTAATCATAGTACTTACTTTGCACTGAATAAACTGTGTTTTTACATGCTGGAAAAGTTGCAATGTGAACCTGTCTCAGTGCTGAAAGAGCAAGTTGTTTGCATGATGACCCTAGACTCCTTATTTTTAAGATGTACTTTGTCCAGTTTATTGTAGTTGATGAATTGTCGTTTAATACTGCAGCATGTGGCTAATGAATCATGATATAAAGTATCTTCGATGCCCGGATATTGAGAAGATTCAAGAACATGCTTAAAGTGCAGTAAGTCTGTAGATTAGTTCTTTGAGATTGGGTTCCTAGTTTTCTAGTAGTCAGAATTACCCCAGATAAATTTTATCAGAAGAATAGAGCACCCACTGACAATGAAAGGAGAAAACGTAATATTAGGGCAGTAAGGTTTACAACACAAAAATTCTGTGCATAGGTCTCAGTACACACACTTACTAATAACATTTCTTCTAGGATAAAGTGTCATCCAACTTTGACCACCAACTAATGACCCCTATACCTAAAGCTCAGTGTTTCTGTCCTCTCATTCTCTACGGAACAGGATTGAATATTAGTCTGTTCCCTATGTATGATCATCTAGCAACAATTTCTAACGTTCATAAGTAAGATACAATGTTTTCCTATTTGTTGGTTAAATACAGAAGTACTTTAAGTACTGGTTGTTGTGAGTTTTCTGGGCTGTGTGGCCATGGTCTGGTAGATCTTGTTCCTAATGTTTCACCTGCATCTGTGGCTGGCATCTTCAGAGGTGTATCACAGAGGGATGTCTGTTACACACTGTCATAACAGACTTCCCTCTGTGATACACCTCTGAAGATGCCAGCCACAGATGCAGGCAAAACGTTAGGAACAAGATCTACCAGACCATGGCCACACAGCCTGGAAAATTCACAACCACCAGTTGAATCCCCCATTAAAGGGGGTATTTCCGGGCTGGAAAGCATGAGGAAGCTGACTAAAGTTGGCTTCGCCCCCAGGAATGACTCTGTTGGCACTGTGTGGGCTCCTTCAACCGAGAAGCACCACTGCAGCGGCTGTGATGGTGCCTGGATGATGCAGCTCCCCTGCAGCAGCATGAGTACCACTTATGCTGCATGGCCTGGCAATAATACCAGCACTGGGGTCATGCCACTTCCACAACCCCCCTCCCTGCCCCCCACGGATTGCACTGCATGTCATTTAGAATATGTTCAAACTTCAGGTCAAACATCTGTTTAGTCAAAACGTCTCTGTGTTACTACCCAAACAGGGGCTCCAAGGCAGCAAACATCAACACATTAAAACATCTGAACGTGAAGGCACCATCTAAGCAAAACATATAAAAGCACAAACACACATATTGTTTTGAGTAAGTTTATTAAACTGTCAGGCTGAACCTCAAGCATCAAATATGTTAAGTTGGACAGTTGTCATTTCTTTTTGTTCAGTTTCTTTTGTGATGGCCCCCAACTTTGTGGGGCGACTTTTTGACATGATTCATTATTGGAAGTGGGCAGTAATATTACTTTTATTTACCAAAACCTTAGGATTGCCATCTCTTTAGAGACACCGGGCATGTTGCTTTCTTTGTTGATCTGTGAGTTTACAGTGCAAATGCCAGGCAGCCCAATTATGGGCGGGGTGTGTGTATGTGTAGAGCAGTGACTGCCAGGGATGGTCATGCAGCACCGCCTCCAAAGAGAGGCCCATAGAAGCTTATGAGTTATGCTACCATAAGAGTGCATTCCCGGTCCGAAACTCCTTTGGGAGTCAACTAACCCCCTCCTGCAGCGCAGAAACGCAAGTATGGGAGGAAACTAGGTTTTCAGCACCATGGAGCTGCAGGGTTCCCCTGCGCTGGCCTAAGTATCCCCATGTCAGCGGCCCTGCCTCTTTGTATGGTGCTGGTGGCACGGATGCAGGCATAGGGATTATGTTGCATCCAATGTAGCTTCAGCTCCCCTCTCCCATTTGGATTGCAGCATTGACCTATTCATCACCCACATGTTTTACTATGATTTTTTTAAAACAGAAGGACGTCATACAGATTAAAAATAAGAATACTTCAGACGTATCCCTAGAAATAAAGACCCACCTAATATAAAAATAAGTTGAACTGTCTTTTTCCGCCTTCCAACCGGAGTGCTTTCTTTTTAAAAGAAAAAAAGAAAAAGGAGGGTTTAGTGACATGGACTATTTACGTCATATCTATTGGTGCTCAGAGGAGAGGAATGGAAGGAGCGTTTTAAGCCGGATTGATTGTCATAACAGAGTCACACCCCACAAAATCTGTTGAAGGAAATGCGCTTAGAAGGGTGCACTGTCCGTGGAGTGGGAAAGTACGTACTGTGTACCTTAAATCATTCTCAGAAGGAAAAGGTGATGCACAATGATTCAAGCCAAGTCTTGCCAAATCACTGCAAAGTTAGGGAAAGATTTAACAAATTGTGCAGGGAGTGGAGAATGAGTGGAACCCTTCTCCAGCTTGTGTGTGTTTGGTTTTTGTTGTGTGTTTTCCTCAGGGGTATTTTAAGCTTTTAAAAAAATCTAAGTTCTTTTTTCCCCGCTCCTGGAGAAAAAAGGGTTAGAACAGCCATTCTCCTGGAGGCGATCTCGGGCATCCTGGATGGGTGATTTCCAACCTATGCTCAGGGAGGCAGGACTTAATTGATGTCACTTCCTGTGCTGGGTTGGAACCTCCCCTCGATCCCCAGTCTTCTTCCTGCCTACAGCAGGGAGTGCAGCGCTTGTCTGGAGCTCCAGCCCAAGCTACTTTCGCTTCTCCCTACGTGTTCCTTGTCTACTGTGAGTTTGTCTACCTGTTTGTCTCCATCCCTCTTCCCTTCAGCCGCATAGCACTTAATTACCAGCAGGCGGCTAGGGCAATGGCCGAGCAGCACACCTACGCGCGCTCCTTCTCTAGACTCGTTTCGCAAGTCTGCAGCCGAGTCATGAGGGCTTGCAACTCCGTCAGCTGGATTGCAAGAGCTCCAGCCAGCCAGGAAGCTCCTCGCTGGAGGAGGCGCGTGCAAGCTCCCTCTAAGCCTGCGAGCCGCGGTTTCCAAGGGCAGGGAAAAAGGGCATGCCCCCGGCCGACAAAAAAGCCAGCCGGGAGCCTCCCGCAGCTCTGTAGAAAAGAGGTTAGAGCACCACCGTCCCACGCAGGGACGCGGATGGTGAAGCTCGCATCGGCATCCCACGAGACTCAACGGGAGTTGCTTTTAGCTTCAGTTTCGGACGCCTTTAGAAAGCCAAGGGAAACGGAGGGGCGTGGCTTCGACTCAAGGGCCAGCCAGCAAGGCGCGCAAGACGCCATTTTTTTTCCCCGAGGATTCTCCTGTTCTTCACTTTACAGGCAAGATCCAGGGGGTATGGGGAGGGGAGGGCCCTGCTGCTCTTCAGCAACCCCCAACTTTGCTGATCCTTCCCCTGGACCAGTACCTCCCCAGAGGCACTAATGGGATTTTTTAGAACAGCCATGAGGGAGGAGATCAGACAGCATGATAAGGAGAAAAAAGCCAAACGGAAGGGAAAAAAGCACTCCCACCCCAAGAAGGCTCACAGGCCTAGACATCACTCTAGTTCCTCATCCCTCTCCCACCCCACCCCTCCCAAGCCACCCCAGCCTATCCAGGGATCCCCTTCTTTAATCTCCCCTGGGAGGGAGGAGGGTACCAGTGAAGGGGAAATAGGGGACTCATCTGAGCATTTTTCTGAGCCTGGAGGGAGACTCTGTGGAGGGAGCTCCAATGAACAGTGCTGCTAGGAGACTCTTTAAAAAAGAGGACCTTGCCCCCCTTATGGCCAAGGCCATCTCAGCCTTGGAGTTGCAAGATCCTCAGATGCTGCTGAGGACCCCGAGGGCCCCTCCACCTCTAAAAAAAAAAGTCAGTCGTTACGCATGCCCTCCAGGGGAGTTAGAAGGGAATCCTCCCCCAGTCTGAGGAGGCTCCTCCTGCATTTCCCCTACCAGAATTCTTCGAAAGGAGGATTAAGAGAGAGTGGCTCAATCTAGAGGCTAGTAAGAGTTGTCCTTCCTTCCTCAAAAGCCTTTACGTGCTCCCTGAGCACATTCACAACATCATCAAAACACCCCTGGTCGACGCCCCAGTCGTGGCTCTCCAGTCTGGCGGCCTCGTCACCAAGGACGGGGAAGGCAACCTGAAGGACGCCACAGATCGCAGAGCTGATGTCTTTCTCAAACGGATCCACGATAGACTAGCCCTATCCATCAGAGCTCTCGCCCCATCCTCCACTATGGCCAGGGCCACCATTGTGTGGTTACGTCGCCTCCTTCTCATGCTCCCTCCTGAAGCTCAAGGTCTCAGAGAGGGTGTGGAAAGGGTCATGAAGGCCGTCTCCTATTGGGCAGACTCCACCTTCGACGCCCTAATGCTAACCTCACGGGCCCTAGCACTTGGCACGGTGGTCAGAAGACAAGCCTGGTTAAAAGCATGGTCAGCCGACTTCCACTCCAAACAGGTCGTCTCCACCTTTGATTACTTCGGCTCCCGCCTCTTCGGAAAAGAACTAGATGCTGTTCTAGTGGAAACCAAGGGCAACAAAAAATCCATGCCGAGATACGTCAGGTCTGATCAGACATCCTCTTCCTTCAAACCATACACCTTTCGTACACAACGCCACCACCTCTGCTAGGTTTTCCAGAGATGGTGTAAACGCTGGTTCCCTCAGCAACCTCAACAGCAATAACAGCAAACATTTCGCGAGACGCAATACTTTCAACAGTTCCTTTCGTCTCCTACAATCGCCAGCAGGGCAGAGGGAGCCAGACAATTCCAGTATGACAGAACCGGCCAAATCCTGACTACCATCACATACCAGTGGGAGGTCGCCTCGCAACACTTTCGCTACCATCATGTGGACAGGGCTTACCACGTGGACCACAGTGGGACCAGGGAGGTGGTCACATCCGGGTACCTCCTAGAATTTTCCTCGCTCTCCCAAAATGCAGATTCCAAGTGACCTACCCTCTCCAATGCAACTGACAAACAAAAAAAGAACCCAGGAGGCAATCCGCCATCTACTTCGTGATTCAAGCAATCGAACCGGTGCTCCACCTCTTGTGAACGCTCTCATGCAGGCGCCTACTGTGATTTTTTTTCACCGGGCTCCCCTAAGAGGAACGAAGCGACTGGCGCGAAAGCCATCCTCAACCTCCGCTTATGTGAACAGATTCATCCGCTTTTGGCGCAGGTTCAAGATGGGAAACCCCTCAGGTCCATCAGAGAGGCACTCCGCTCCCAGGCTGTAATTTCCTGACCTCCTTGGACCTCACCGGAGGCTCTACCTCCATATTCCCATCAATCCTTCTACACAGAAGATTTCTTCGGCTCTTGCAGTGGGGACAAGACCACTTCCCAATACAAATCTCTTCCATTTGACTTTTGCCACCGCCCCTCGAAGTTTTCTCGAAGGTCCTCCCTAGCCCCTATCATGGTTCCTCCTCCGGAACAGGGGCATCCATATTCACCCGCATTCTCAGACGACATCTTAGTCAGGTCAGCGGATCCAAAGAGCAGGCCTTACAGGATCTGGGTAGCTAGTCATGCACACTCTTCGCAAACACGGCTTCCTTTGTCAACCTACAGAAGAGCTCTCTTGAACCTCTTCCACTCGGATGGAACACCTGGGGGCAATCGTGGACACCCTCCACAACCGCCTTTCATCATCCCACCATCCAAGATAGCCAAAATCCAGAAAACGGGTCATCCCTTTTCTTTCGACCAACAAAGCCTCTCTCCTGCAAACTGGCCAAACTGGATGGGACTCTTTCTATATCAGTGATAGACATGTTACAGTGGGCCAGGGTTCCACATGCCTCGGATGTTGCAGTTGTTCCTACTGCCCCTACCAGCCTTCCAGATCATGCAAAAGGGACAGGGTCCTTGCAGACCAACAAACAACTTCTCACATAGCCTGCTCTGGTAGGTCCAAGCGGGAAAACCTCTCACGGGGAAAAGTCTTACCTCTACCCACATCGCACCGCGAACTTCTTTCACAGACGCTTCAGCTCTTCAAGGCGGCTGGTTGGAGCCTCCCCACAAGGGGACATCGCAGACAAGGGACTTGGCCTGCTCCTCTCACTTCGCCATTGCCGATCAACATCTTAGAAAATGAGGGCCATTCTCCTGGCCCCTTCACCACTTCCAGCCGTTTAACTCCAGAACTGCCATCTTCTAGTCAGAACCGACAACATCTCCGCCCCAAAGCCCACATCAACAATCAGGGGCTCGGCAATCCCGCGCCTTCATCAGGGAAGCGACAGCCATTCTATCCTGGGCGGAGATACACCTCCAGTCCTCCTTTATGGCAGAACACATACAGGGCATTCTCAACATCGAGGCGGACTGGCTCAGCCGACAGTCACTAGTCGAGGCAGAATGGCAACTACATCCCCGAATCTTCCTTCAGATAACACAGACACTAGGGCCAGCTCCACCATCGGACCTCTCTTTGCATCTCCCTCACAACTCCCAGTTGCCACGCTACTTCACGAGGTGCACTTTCCACCCCTGGCAGGGCACAGGGGAACAGATGCATCTAACCAAGCCCATGGCCCAAAGGTTAGCTCACTTCCTACGCATTCTCCCTCCAACCCCAGTTCTACCGAAACCCCTCAGAAAGATTTTGGATGGGAGGGAAGCAGAGGGTTATTCTAGTAGCACCGTGGTGGCCCAGGATCAGTCCGTGGTTTTCTGGCTAATCTCTGCAACTGGTAACTTCTCCGCTTCTTCGGTTACCCACCACCCAGCTTATACATTGCTGTCACAAGGGCTAAAAGCTGCAAGGCCACCCCAACCCTCAAGCGCTGCAGTTCTAGCACCTGACCGCCTGGCGCTTTGAACGCCAGTGGCTCCTAGCAAAGAAGGGCTATTCTAACCAGGTCATTAACACCATCATCGCCTTCCAGGAGGGCCTCCACCTCCTCCACGCTGCATATATAATTCCCTCATGGAGAAACTTTCGCCTCCTGGGCAGAGAAGGTAATCACAAGAGACCCACTACTGTCCTTTCTGTCCCACAGATTCTTCTTAGTACCTGCAGGGGATTTGACGAAGGTCTGAGGAGTTCCAACTCTGAGGGAGAGAAGGTTAGCCGGTCTCTCCACCGTGATGGGCAAAAAATACAGGGACTAAGCCAGTGACCAGACATCCGACATTCTGAGGTTTCAAAGGAGTTTCCCTAAAACAGCCCCCGATAATTCATAGATTCCCCGGCCTGGAGGACTTAACACGGTCCTATCAGCCCTTACCAGACCCTCCTTTGGAGCCCATTATCTAGTGACATTAACCTCAAGTGGTTCCTCGGAATGAAACTAGTATTCCTCATTGCCATCACTACCGCTAGGAGGATATCAGAGCTACAAGCTCTATCAATTAACTCACAACTGTGCGTATTCCATAGGGACAGAGTAGTCATGCTTCCTGGACCCCACCTTTCATTCCAAAGGAAGCCACTACATTTCATCTGAAACAGGAGATCATAATTCCAACGCTTTTGCCCATCACCATCTCAAATTCTAAAAAAGAAAAGACTTTGGCACCACTCCTAGACGTTAGGAAGGGCACTCCCCCCAAAGCCTTCATCATCCGTGACTGAAACTATCAGGAAAACACTGGATTCCCTCTTTTATTAACGCCAATGCTCTCTAATATAGGCTTATCAGATGTCCAAAGCATCCCTCAGTTACACGCTCAAAACCTGCATTGTGGAAGCATACAAAGCCTCTAACATTCCAGTCCCTCAGGGGATTACAGCCCACCTTACTCTAGGTCCTACAAGAACTAACGCAGCTGCTTAGATCTTTATCCCGCTGGAGGATATTTGTAGAGCGGCCACGTGGGTCTCTCAGTTACGCCATTTATTAGACACTATAAGCTACACACCATTTCAGCTACAAAGAGACAGCCTTTGGCACCCGAGTTTTAGAACATATATTCGGAGACTAATTACCCACCCGGTTACGGGACACTGCTCGGGGAGGTCCCCTCCAGGGATAGTTCCTCGGGGAGATCAGCTCTCCAGGAGAACGGGTCCATTGGTACTCACCCTGAAGAGGCTCTCCTGGATCGGGCGCATGAGGGCATCCTGGCCCTCCCTGAAGCTATAGTCTCCATCTAAGTTACACTGTTTGGAAAAGTTAAAAGTTTAACTTAGCCTCCTTAGAGTTAGCCTTGGAGCTCCGTTTTTCACATTATACATTGTGTTCTGTGTTATATGTTACCTTAACCTGTTGTCATTCTCCTGTTACACCTCCGTGAGATCCTAAATTCTGCTATACTGCTACGTCAATCGAGACTGGGGATCGAGGGGAGGTTCCAACCCAGCACAGGAAGTGACATCAATTAAGTCCTGCCTCCCTGAGCATAGGTTGGAAATCACCCATCCAGGATGCCCTCATCGCCGTCCAGGAGAAGGCCTCTTCAGGGTGAGTACCAATGGACCGTTCTCAACCAGGGTTCCGTGGTACTCTGGGGTGCCATGAGCATGTCCCAGGGGTACCGCGGCAACACTACCGCCCCCCTCAGTTTTGTGGTGTCTCCCACCGGCGCCAGCAAGGACATGGAGCTGGGGCAGGGCCTGCCACAAGGTCAGCAGCCACCCCCCCCCAGTGCTTCCCTTCACCCTGGGAGGGGAAGGTGGGGTGTGTGGCAAGCAGGGGCAATGGGAGGGGAATGTGGAGGGTGGCGGCAGGGGTACCGTGAGATATGAAGAGTGAGGTCAAGGGTACCCTGACCTCGAAAAGGTTGGGAAACACTGGGTTAGAAAAATGATCATGTGGGGTGGGGGGGGAAGTATGAATGGGGTCCACTTTGCGCCTTCTGTGCTGTTCTTTAAAGCTACCCTGTAGTTTAATAGAGCTTCTGTAGTAACTCACTCCCAGTATATAAGTTTGCCATTGCCCTGTCTGGTTTGGCCTTTAGGAGGATGCCGCGATCTGTCTTTTCCTGCAGCTTCCCCTTCATAAAATGCCGTGCAAAAGACTGCTGATCCTGCTATCATTTCCAGCCATTAAACCCAGTTTTCAGGCTGCTCATTTTTGTGTGCCCTTGTCAGTTCTGCTTTACATACCCAGTACTCATTCCACAGCAGACAGTTTGTTGCATGGACTAGTGGGAAGAGAGCAGAATTAATCGGGACATAGTCTCTGATGAGGCGGTTGTGTTTTAGAAACCACAACTACTCTGCTTCGTCATCTGTCGTGAATAAACACACTCGTCCTCTGCACTTCAGGGATTCAGCCAGTGAACTTCCTGCTCTGAAGATAGCCTTTCATTATAGCATTTAAGCACTGGTGACATTTTTGGACAGTGCTGTCCAGGAGTTCACCGGAGCCCACTTCCTAACCTTCCTGACGCTGCTCACTGCCACTTGCTCCACTGTTCTGTGACCATCACCTGCCACTTGTGTCACAATAGCATTTATGGACAGAATTCACATCCTGCTCAGTAGCATAGTGTGCCCTGATGTTGCTTTCTCTCTTTCCCCAGAACTGCTAAGAACTAGTGAGAAATTATCCAGAATTAAAACCTTTTCCATTCCATCCCTTTGGCTGATGGAACATGATTCCAGCAATGTTCCTATGATCTGAGGTCACAAGAGATTGTTCCCCTAGGAGCGCTCCTAGGCAGTGCTGTTCAGAAGGACATCTCTCTGCGTTCAATAGGACTATTCCTCCATGCTTGCTTACACTTAGACCAGTGTTTTCCAACCTTTTCGAGGTCAGGGTACCCTTGACCTCACTCTTCATATCTCATGGTACCCCTGCCGCCACCCTCCACCTTCCCCTCCCATTGCCCCTGCTTGCCACACCCCCCTTCTTCCCCTCCCAGGGTGAAGGGAAGCACTGGGGTGGTGGTGGTGGTGGCTGCTGACCTTGTGGCAGGCCCTGCCCCATGGGCTAGCTCCATGTCCTTGCTGGCGCCGGTGGTAGACACCACAAAAATGAGGGGTGGTGGTGGTAGTGTTGCCGCGGTACCCCTGGGACATGCTTACGGCACCCCAGGGTACCACGGAACCCTGGTTGAGAATGGCTGACTTAGACTAAAGAGAAGTGCAGTTATTGAATGATGATATAGAAATTATTCAGACCATTTTGGAACATCAGAAGTGTACGGATACAATCAGACAAACGGAGAAGTGCAGATAAAAAAATAGAGAAAATAGGGAAAGAATCGTGGCATTTTTTAAAATACAACTATATATGTTGGGCAGGCATTTCTAGAACTGGACAGTGTTACTGCCTTAGGCCCGTACTTCAGAAATTATTTATCTTTAGTCAACCCTTGCTCCAGAACAGGGGGAATTTCTAGACCGCCTTGGGATATCCATTGATGTACATACTTGGAGATTGACCAATGGCCACTTGCCCAACAAGCTAAGAATCCAGAATGAGGAATCTGGAACTCCCACCTTATTTCACTTTCTCTAAAGCCATATTTTTAGTTGCAGCCTCAAGCTTTGGTGCTAATGTCGCTGACTGTGCTGATTACATATTTAAGTGGAAAAGTTATATGCCAGTCTTGGTACTCTCACAGCACAACACTGGTTTTGCAGTAGTCTTGGCCAGCATTATTATTTTATTGGAACAAGCTCACAGCGAAAATCAGTTTCAGACGAGGCTTCTGAGTCTCTCTTTGGAAATATAAAACATGCCCTTTTGGAATTATGAAACGCGCTGGTGTGTTTTGACTGGGTGCCTCAAGTCGGAAATTGACCCTCTGCCCTTTTGTTTTCCGCTGCTCTTCACCCGCTTTGCCGAATCCTGGGCCAAAAAGAAGAGCTAAAAGGACCTGACTTGTTCTTGCCACTTCATCTGGCTGCTAAATTTCAAGTTAGCGAGCTGCACCTTCTTTGGAAGCAACCTAGTTGTCTAAACAAGTAGCTCTGATCCCCAACTGGCTTGATTTCATGGTGGTCGGCAGCTGATGTGTGTAACGTAAGGCCTTCCTGCTACCCTGAATGTCAGGAGGATGACTGTTTGTTTGTCTTGACCTCTCCCCAGCTGTTTACTCTGTAATGTATTTGCCTCAACCTTGATTCCCTGCGAGAGGCCCCTTTCTCTTCCCTCCTCTGTTTACAGTTGTCCTGCCCTGAGTGTCACCTATGAAATCTGTTGATTATTCCACCTGGTTAATGTTAAATTGCTCTTGCAAGATGATGTGTTTGTTCATAAACACAAACGCCAGAGCCCTTGTTTACTGTACCCATGGCAGCAATCAGTTATTAAACAAATATTGCTTTGTTTGCCGGCGTGAGCAGCAGTTTAGCTTGCGAGGTCTGTGGGGAAAGGGGGGGGGGGGGAGAAACCTTTAGAAGCTAAGTTTTGATAAAGAAGACAAGAGGAACTTGTCCCTGGAATGTGGCTGAAACTGACTTTGGTTTGTTTTTCTTATCTTTAACTTTGGATGAAGGGGCTACAAAGATTAGCAAATCGTTCAGGGTTTTTTCCTTCCAGGAGATTTCCTTAGTGTAATGATATCTATCCAGTTGTTTGCTTTTTCAGAAGGGAGAGAGAACTCCGGCAAGAGCACGGCTATAGAGTATCTGATGGCTAGAAAATTCTGTGTGGATCAAAGAAGGACTTTAGATGTCTAGGGCAGAAGGATAGGGCTATGAACAAGGTAATCACCCCCTCCCCCAAAAAAAGACCCTTGTTGGAATCATGTATAGTGATTGGTGTTCGATGTGTTGATGTGGGGCGTTTTTGTATGTGTGTGAATGTTTTTTGTGAATCTGTGAGTTTCTTTTGTTGTGTTTTCTTTGAAGTTGGAAAAAGAGATGTTTTAGATAAGAAAGCTGAGGAAAACTTGCAAATTATGGCAACAAATGTTATAGATCTAGAGGTGGATACCCTCCACCCCCCTGTGTTTTCTTGATGAGCTTGCACGTTTGCTTCCCATGTGAAACAGTCATTCTTCTTCTTGTACTGTTTTGCAAACAAGTTGGGAGTGGGAGAGAGTATTAACTGTTTGTTTTTCTTTTCCCCTGGCCCTTCCCAGTCAAAATAGATGTTTATTGTTTCTAAAGAATCCATCCACCAAAGCAATGCTTCCCTTCATTTCAGTGGGGGTAGTCTTGGGCTTTGCACAAAATCAAAATGAATGGTGGCTGTGGAGTAGCAGGGCTTGATAGATGAACCCTGGGCTATATCGGTACTGTAGAAGATCCTGTTAGCATCTACATTTAAATCCTTGTGAAAGAGAAGGGTGAGCCATTTTTGGAGAAACAGTGCTTAAGAAGCGAGGGCTAAACTTGTTTATGTTTCATGCAGACTTGTGAAATTTTGTACGGGAGAGTTGCTGTTAAAATTATAAGAAAACAATGTATAAGTACTTAAAGGGTGTTTAAAAGAGCAGGTTAAATGACAGACCTGGTAGTTGTTCAGGCAAGCAGACTCCCCCCCCCAACCCCCCCCCCCATCCTTTCCTAAATCCAGATAGATGCTATTTGCTAATGTGCTATGATGATTTGAAACATATTGCTCGTTGTGATTGCTAGAGCAGTCATGGGGCTTGAGGTGAATCAGAAGGCACTTGAAGTGTGCAGCCTAACCAGACAGTCATTAATTGACTAGCATTGCTGTGATGAATCAGTCCCCCTCTCTGCATCAAACACTGAAAAACACCAAGTGAGGAACTCTATAGGGCCGTCGAATACCAAAGCACCACTTGACCATGGAGATGATTATAATTCTGCAGACTCAGATACTTAAGCTATGAGTCCTATTGAACCGAGCTTGACTTATTTCAGAATCAGAATGCCAATAAAGGGAACAAAAAAAGGAAGCATTTTTTTAAATGTAACAGTGATTTGTCAAGATTTTTGGATTAATATTTTAGCTGTTCAACTGAATTTCAAGAAATAAGATTTGTGGACTTATAGTGGAGCAAATAGCAGTGGAGCTCCAAGTGGAGCAAATATCAGAGTTGTTTCAAACAGATATTTTTTTCACCATGTGTGCAGTTCCTGCTTTCTGCGGGCACATGCTTGCATGAAGAAACTAAACATGATAACAAGATCAGAATAGAATTTGCAGAGATCTCTATGTTTGTGACATTCCTGGTTTTAGTTGCAAATATCACAATGTCCTGTTTAGTTGTTTGAAATGGGTCTGAGCAACATTTGCACAGGTATAGACTGAGGTCAGAACACGTGAGTATAAGGAAAAGGTTTTTTTCGGGGGGGGGGGGGGGGGGCATGGAATAAAGAAATCATTTTTAACCAGCAGCAGCAAGGTAAAAGGAAAGCAAAATGTTGGCTTAGATCCACAGGAGCGTTCTGCGGATTGAAGGATTTCTCTTACCCCGCCCCATTCCGTAGGTAAAGGTAGTCCCTTGTGCAAAGCCAGGTCATTACCAACTCATGGGGCGATGTCACATCATGGCATTTACTTGGCAGACTGTGTGGGGTAGTTTGCCATGACCTTCTCCAGTTATCTACATTTTACTCCCAGCAATCTGGGTATTCATTTTACTAACCTCAGAAGGCTGTCAACATTGAACTGGCTACCTAAACTCATTTTACCATCCTTGGAAGGATCGAAGGCAGAGTCAGCCTCGAACCAGCTACCTGAACCTGACTTCCATCAGGATTCTACTCGGCTTGTGAGCTATGCTTTGGCTGCAGTGCTGCAGCTTACCACTCTGTGCCATGGGGCTCCCTCCTCCTGTAGTTTCTTGGGGACATTTTTGGCTTCAGCTGTATCAGGGAGCTGAGCAAGTAATGCTTTGTGGTTGGGAATAGCCCAATTGGTTGGGAATAGCCCAAGTTTGAGGAAATGCTCTGGTAGAATGCCAACATCAAGTAGGCCTTTATGGTAGAAGGACAAATCTGCATGATCATACAAAGTATATGTGAAAGATGGATTTACCCTTGCTGACTTATAATAGAAAGATGGCATATTGTATTGCCATTTCACACATTACAATGTGCCAAATTCTGTTTGCCAGAGTCTGAAGGAAAACAGTCTTGCACCCTTTCGTACGATAGTGTTGGATGCAGTGATCTGAAAGATACGTTCTCATTCAGAGCAAAACAGTTCCTTTTTCTGCCTGTGGGACAGATTAACAATTAGTATGACAATGAATGATTACTGTTTCATATCATTCAAAGGGTACAGGGAAGGGTGCACAGAAGAACCTCTCTAGTTCTGTGGCATAGATGGGGAGTGATGGGAGGTGGTCCAGAACAGATGGCTGGTTTATTAATTCGGTATGTCAGTAGTTTCAACTATTTAAGGTTTAGCAGCAAAGAGATAATGAGGTTTTAGAGCTTCTTTACACGGTTTACTTTGAATACATATTTACAGATCAAAGAGAGTCTGGTCGAATAGCTGTACAGTTAGGGATGTTACTCTTTCTGCACAGCCTTTGTGTTCTTAGGAGTTGCATGACAGTCAAAAATCAGAAGATGATTCCCCTCACCCCTTACTACATTTCCAAGCTGGGAAGAGTCACAGCTGTAGTATTTCTGCCAACTGTGTAGCTGATAAGTCACAGAAGCAAGGCAGGAAAAAGAAAATGATAGCTGAGGGCCAAAGCAGCTAAGATTGTGGGTATTCCCATTGGATTTGTTCCCCTTTTAAATTATTGGTATATGGGCACCCAATCAAAGAGATTTAACCCAAAGGTGAGCTCCCAAAGGCATCTGACACACACACACACACACACACACACACACACACACACACACACACACACACACACACACACACACACACACACACACACACACACACACACACACACACACACACACACACACACACACACACACACACACACACACACACACACACACACTCTTGAATTACCAAGCACTGATGTGGAGGGTGCCTACCTCTTGGAGTGGGCTCTAATTACTATTTCAGAAAGCTCCAGGTAGATGCCCCCATACTTCTAACATAGTCCAGTGCCTGGATCCTTCCACCATGTCTCTGCTCTTTCTTTCTTTCTTTCTTTCTTTCTTTCTTTCTTTCTTTCTTTCTTTCTTTCTTTCACACCATCAGTCTTTGAAAGTGGAAAATACTGCATTGCATGTGTGCTTTAATCTCCTTGGAAAACATGATACCACCTACCGGTACTTGTTGCTTTTTCCTTTCAAGAATAATTTCACACCCTTTCTGTTGATTGCTGTGTACTCAAGACACCTGTGGGAAAGAAGGAGAATGGGAAAGGACAGTTTTGCAGATGGAATGCTGGTAGCTTTTATAGAAGAACAAGAGGAGGCATTTGGATTTGTACCCCCTGCCCCTTCTCTCCTGTAAGGAGACTCAAAGGGACTTGCAAATTCCTTTCCCTTCCTCTCCCCACAGTGGAGCTGAGAGTTCTGAAGAACTGTGACTAGCCCAAGGTCACCCAGCATGCATCATGTGGAGGAGTGGGGAAACAAACCCAATTCTCCAGTACAATTTTACTTTCAAATTGTGCTTTTCACCATTGTTCAAAAGTGTGTGGCAATGCCATTTTTCAACAGGGCTCTTGTGCCTTTAACAGCTTCATGACAGGCATAAATTAAATAGGTTTTTGCAATTCCGAATCGTCTCTCTTCCTGAGCTGACAGAGACTGTCTTCAATTTGGTGTGTCTGGAGGGCTACAAGTTGGAGACTCCTGCTGTAGATCATGAAAATACGTAAGGCTGCTTTGAAACTTTTTCAGACTTTACAGATGATAATAATGGCTCACATGGGTGTGGCTTAAATGCCACAATTGATTCAGTTATATCTCAGGATGAATAGTATGGTCCTTGTTACAGGGATGGCTCTCAGTTAGTGAGGCCTGATAGAAAGGTTGCTTAGAAGAGTGCTACCCACCACACCTAGGCTGAGAGCATCAAGTTCGGTTAAGTTGGTCCACCAGGTAAGAAACACTTCTTTGTTTCTGGGCTCAATTATATGTCCTGGTTATTACTGATGAAGCCCTAAATAGCATAGGACAGGGATATTTGAAGGACTGCCTCTTCCTGTATTGTCCAGCTGGCCAGTTTAGATCCTCTTTCCAAGTTCTTCTTTCTTGTTCTTCTGCCTGCAGGGACAAGAGCGAAGACAACCAGAGAAAGGGTAGAGACACCTCATTTTGGATTGCCCTCTCCCTTGAAGTTCACCTGTTGTCTCCCTCACTCTCTTTTAGGTGCCAGGCCAAAATATATCTCTTTGCTGAAGTTTTTAACTAAAAGATTCCATTTTTATTACTTGTATTATGGCTGGCTCCTAGCTTGCTCACTGTTTTATTAACATCATTTTAAACTGTTCTGTTTTATGCACTTGTATCCTCTGGCTTGCTGTTTTTATTGGTAATGTTTTTCTTGATTTTGTTTTTATTTGTTCGGTTGCTATCATGTGGGTTTTTAATTATTTTGACGATTTTAATTATGAGTCACCACACAATATATACCATCTGGTATGCAAATTTTCTGAATAAATAAATATTTAAAGGCTCCCAGCCTTGTCCAGTCCTAAATTCCATCTCTTCTATTTTGCCGTTCACCTGTCTAAAACCTTCAGCACCTTGATCCATAATTCATTCCCCAAAGCACCTTTTCTTTCTTTCAAGACCCACGTATAGTCTATTTCTTAAAAGCCTTCAGGTTTTTTCATGCATGTTCTATCCAATTTGGCAGGTACACTGAACGTACACACACACACGCACACATCACAGTTACTCGTAGCCTTAAAACTTCATGTTAGTTTATTCTTTCCTTTCTCCCTTCCTGTTTGGTGTAATTCAGATAGATGTCTAGGAGTAGAGATGTTGCTGTGTAGAAAACCAACAATATCATTTATGCTTATTTATTAAGGAGTTTCAGATTTCTCACCAAACCTAGGAACTGGTACAAACTTTTAAAAAAACGTTATTTGAATGGGATTTGTGGTGCCCAGAAGTGAGTATTCGGCCACCCCTTTTGCTGCCATGGCACTGCTATGTTTTTCTCTCTTGCCATAGCAAAGGCACCTTTGGGCCTCCTAGTGACAGTTTCAATGGATTTATTAAGCAGCTTCTTCCAGGCTACCCCAAAATAGTGGTTACAAAGCACCTGGAGCCCAGATGCCCTGACTCCCAGATTTGCTGGTGCAGTGCTTAAGAATAACAGACTCTGATCTGGAGAACCAGTTTTAATTCCCCACTCTTCCACATAGAACCTACTGGGTGACCTTGGGCTAGTCACACTTCTCTCAGAACTCCCTCAGCCCCACCTACCTCACAGGGTGTCTGATGGGCGAGGGGCAGGGAAGGAGCTTGTAAGTCACTTTGAGACTCCTGAAAGTAAGAGAAAAGCAGGGTATAAATCCAAACTCTTCTCCTTTTGTTTTTTAATGATGTTGCTTTGTTACCTTTCAAATCCAGAAGATCAATTATTAACTCCCCTGTGTTTTACTGAGTACAAGTATAACCTCAGAGCCTGTAGCTATCCTGTAGCCATTCCAAAACACATCTGTCACCATTTTGGGTGACAAAGTGATAAGAAAAAAAAAGGAGAACTTGTTATGTAATATCCAGGAGCACCAGGCAATTGCTGGTTAACGGGACAGTGGGCAAGGGATTATGAGACTTGGGGCAAATTAAAATTTGAGAAAACAATTTAGGAAGATGGGCAAGTATCTTTATTACATTCAATCAACGTGACGTCTTTGAATTCCAAAGGAGCATTTTTGAATATTTTAACAGACTTTGTTATAATAACCCTTCATCTCTTCTCTGTTCCCGTCATAGTTTTTATTTTTAACCTCTCCCTCCCCGTCTCTGTATTAATAAGCACTGCTTTATCTATAGTCGGAATTTCAGAAAAGGTGACCAGCCACCTTGCAAGACGGATGCTCGTTCCTCTCTATGGATCAGCTACTAAGGTTGTTCCTATAGCGCTGTGATTTGTTTCACTTCCCCTGGGATACTTATCACATCACCTTTCCAATATGCTTAACCTCCACTGACCCAAAGCTTGGGGCAAGTCCAATTCCAACCGTGGAACTCCCAAGTGGCAGCACAGGAAGCTACCTTTGTGTCATGAGACCAGAATGGAAAATGTGCTGTTGATAATGCCATCCATTCTGGAACCCCTTTCTCTCTAAGTACTAAATTAAATTTCAGATTTCAGATACGTCTAGACATAGACAGTGTGTGATAAAGTTGATAATATATTAATCATTTTTAACAACAGGTAATATGCATAATTTATGGTGTTACACTGCTATCTTTTTTGATATTTATGATGGATAATGCTCAGTTTTTGCCCTCATATTACTGCTTTAAATTATACCACAAGAAAATTAATGAGAAAGTAGATTTATGGGTTTCATTTGTTTGTCAATTTGGAAATTAATTGGGTGTTAATTTTAGCCGTCCCTCATCAGACCAGGTCTTTAGTATGTGTGCATTACTTTGCATTCATTGAAGCCTACCTCCCATTTACTGTGGGTCACTAGCTTTGCATACATTAAAATAGCCCTCAGGCTCATTCTCTTGATTACTTTTTGAGCTGCTATGCATTAGAAAATTTACGCCTTTCTGTTATAATTACGAAAATTCTGTATAAGAGGATGGTCCTTGCGTAACAGCAAATTTGCATTGTTCCTGGGCTTTTGAGGTCTCCTGTAACTAAGTTCAATTATTATTATTATTTTTCTGTTTAGTAATATAAAATGGTATCAAGCCAGTCTCTATTCTGTGACCTCCAGCCTTTGAAGTCTCAAAGACTAATTTAAATTCATTAAATTAGCCTGTTAGCATAGACAAAACACACACAGAGGCACAGACCCGCAAAGGTTTTCCCTGGATTCTTTGGCTTGTTTGTTTGTATTTTTTACACATCCAGCAAAAGGGTTTTTTTTTCCTTCTGTTTCTACCCTGCTATTATGTTGGTATATGCACCTATCATCAAAACATTCGTTTAAAAAAGAGTTAGTCGGTGTATGGTAGTGTGTAATGTTGATGTGTTATTTTAAGATTGCTTATTGAAGAAAATGTTCATTCTGAAAGGTGTGCGAGTCTGCGTTTTGTCTACTTGGCCATTTATCAAGAAAGTCAATATGCTAGACTCCATGACGGTTCAGAAGAAGGTGTCGTGTGGAGAGTATGCCACATTCATTCCAGAATACATGTGGGGGGACAAGGAACAGTGAAGTGATATGCATGCGACCACAGTTCCTCTGAGGGAGCTGCATTCTCATTTGCAGAGGTGATTTCCACTTCTTTTCCCATTCCTCTGCAGATCCCCACCTTGTGTGGTGTGGATCTTGAAGGGTCACCGACCCTGACAAACAAAATTTGGGATATCTTGGTAGACTACTACAGGGAAGGGGGAAATCCTGTGCGTTAAAGTCTGTGGATGGTTCAACACACTCCAGTATGTTCGTGTTTCTCTGGCTGATGTAGATGTACTGCACGATCTTAGGTTGTTGGCATCTTTAAACCTCTGGGCAAGAAAAACGTGAACGACAGAAAACAAAAAGCCCTCTAACCAGGAAAAAAACCCTGTACAATTCATAATGGCATTAGCATTAATATAGGCCAGCAGCACTAGATGCTCAGTTTAATCAAATGTCTCAGGCTGCATTTATATTTCCCTCTTTCTTGGGCAGTGCAACTTTCATACTGCCATTGCATTTCCAAGAGCTTTACAAACATACCTTTATCGTGATACTCTGTGGCCCTGCATAGGATGTTTAAAAGAGTTTCGTGGCTCTCTCCTCTCTCTCACTCTCTCTCTTATAAAGATGAAATAATGCACATTAGACATGCAATTATGTATTTCCCCATACAAAAGCTCCTCCAACTGATTCATTATCATTTCAAAATGGTTTTTTTAAAAAATCTGTGTGAATTAATTTAATGCTGTTATCCCATACGTAGATTGAGACATCAGAGCTCATCTAGTCCAGTCCCCTGAAATGTTGATAAGGCTCATGCCTGGTTCTTAGTCTACTACAAGGAAAGATGCTGGGAAAGACTGCAACCACCCACCCACCCCGCCCCTGCAAAGGCCCATAAAATGCTGCTGTACCAAAGTGACATTAAAGTGCTACAGCTGGGCCATGGCAAAGGCAGAGGCATACCATACAGTAGCATAGGAGCATCTATTTGCTTAATTTACACCCTTCCTTTCTTTCCAGCAGTAATCCAAAGTGATTTACAACATTCCCCCTTCTTTATTTTATCCTCACAATGACCTGTGGGGTGGGATAGGCTGACAGTTTATGATTGGCCCAAGATCACCCTGCAAAATTCCATGGCAGAGTAGGGATTCAAACTTGGCCTCCTGGATGTTCTAGCCAGTTCACTAGGGGTGTCCAACTCTGGTGCCCCAGATGTTCATGGACTACGATTCCCATCAGTCCTTGCCAGCAGGGCCAATGGCTGATGGGAATCGTCATCCATGAACATCTGGGGTGCTAAATTTGGTCACCCCTGCAGTACACCATGCTGGCATCAAGAGGCCAAATTAATAATCTTAGTTTTAAAAAAGAGTTCTTAAGATGGAAGAGTGTTGAATTTATACTGTGCATCCTTGATTGCTTCTTAATTAGTGATGTAAACAATACATGGTGGACCATGAGACAAAAAAGAAAGAAAGAAAAAGCACTAAATAATTTATCTACTTTCATATGCCAGAAAGCACCATTCTTGCAGCTGAGGGTGAAAGACCCCATATCAGTGCGCTCTTTCCAAAGAAGATGAGTGAGACCACATAAAAAGTATGGGCAGTGCAGCTTGCTTGTTTCTGAACGCTGTGTACCCTCCACTCCCCACTTCTGAAGGCAGCTATGAGAGGACCAGCTACAGATAATATGAACTTTTTAACCAGAGGAGACACACATTTGAACATGTGTGTATGAAGGCTGCCAGCAATTGCTCTTAAACTGATTTTGGCCCAGGAGACTATTTACACTCTTTCTTGTAGTGCATGCTTATGCCTGCCCAAAATAGAAGAGGATGACAAGTTGGTTTTTATACCACACTACTTTAAACTGTAAGGAGTCTCAAAGTGGCTTTCAATCGCCTTTCCTTCCTCTTCCCACAACAGAACCCTTGTGGTGGGACTGAGAGAATTCTGGGGCTGAGAGGTAGGGCTGAGAGAATTCTGAGAGAATTGTGACTGGCCCGAAGACATCCAGCTAGCTTTATGCATAGGAGCAGAGAAACAAATCAAATTCACCAGATAAGAGTCCGCTACTTATATGGAGGAGTTGGGAATCAAACCCGCTTTTCCAGATTAGATAGAGTTCATTGCTTTCAACCACTACACCACTACTAGTTAATTGCAGTAGACAGAAGTTGTTAAAGCTGCTCCTACCTCATATATGCAACGAAATGAAATCCAAATGCAGATATTTTTACTGGCAAGTCTGTCTACCTTCATTGGGAGATGGCTGAAGCCTCTTTTGCCGTTGTTGTATGGCTCAGTGGACAGTGTGCTTACCAGTGACTGAAGCTTCTCATCTGGGTTTGCCATTTAATACCTTGCTCGAGACTAATTGTGGCATTCTCTCTATAGAAATAGAAATATATTACATAAATCTGTGTTTAGTTTAATTTACACATCCTTAGATGACTGGGCCAAGTTCTTTAAGGGCATTTATTCTGCTTCATATAAATAATTGATCAGCCAAGTTAATTTACTTCTGCCTGACTTGGTCACCCTTAATTAACTGCCCTAGAATAAAGAGTGATTTTATTTGTTAGCTCAAAATCTTTCACAAAAGTGGGGGGGGGGGGGAATTAAAGGGCTTTATTTTCAGGGAATAACATAAAGAGATTACACGTGTTCTTAGTGTTAGCTGCTGTTTACATGTTTGTTAGCTGTAGCAGATACATTGGGTTGGAGCCAAGAAGCCATGTGCAAAGCTGCACTGACCAGATGGACCCCATCTGTTCAACGGGCTTGTGTTTTGTAGCTCCCTATACCGGGGGCTGTTCAGTGAAAAGCTACTCAAGGACAGCATTGAAGGCAGCTGGAAGGGGATGAGGAGTGTGTGTGGAAACCACCAGAGTTCTTTCTGGATGCACAGGGGCTACTTGGGATCCCAACTCATGGACATCAAGTATCCATCCATAACATTACACAAAGGGGCACCTCATACCCAAGAGCCGAAGGGTGCATGCTTCGTTGGGACTGTGCTCTTTCTCCTTCTCCCTGACCGGTCATTTACCATGTACATGTCCCAATGTTTACTATTTACCATGTACGTGCACAAACAAAAGCAACTGTCATATGTGCCAACAGTCCGGGCTTACTGGGTCAATACAGTTTTCTCTTGGTGATAATTCATTGAATTATCTATGTGCCCTGCTGTTGGTCCTTTGTGCCCAGGCGTTGGCCACTGTGTGAGACAGGATGCCAGACAGACCACTAGCTTGATCTAGCAGGGGTCTTATCTTTTTATGTCTCCTGTGGTGAAAAGAGCGGTTTTTGTACGAGTTCCTCTAGCAGACAGAAAAGTGATGCCTCCTAGATTCTTCTGAAGCACCTATTGCTTCAAAGAGATTGTAGAAAGCCAGAATTATTTGGTTGCTTAGGGACATAAGTGAGCACCAGAAACCATTGATTGGGACCTCAATATCCAGAGGCAATAAACCTATGAATACCAGTTCTAAGAGGCAACATGAGGGTGAAACTTGGGCTTCAGTATCCTGTTTAAGTGAAACTGGTTGGTCACTGTGTGAGACAGGATGTTAGATGAACCACTGGTCTGATCCAATTGGGCTTTTCTTCTTTATTACCTAAGTTGTCCCTGTTATGCTCTGGGAAAAGATATAGAGGATTCCTTTTAAAAAATATATCAGGATGATTGCTTCTGTGGGTACTAAATTGCCCATTCATCTCCTGGGGTCTCAGAAAGTGAAATCTCTCAATGAACCTATATTCTGTTCCACACAAAGATGATAGTAGGATTGTATATTCCTCTGCCACAGAACAAAGCATGCCAAACCTTCTTTGTTGTAGAATACTCCACCTGGGTCCTGGTACCTACCTAGCCCTGCTTCCCCCCCATCCATTTGAAAGTTGTTCAGTGAACTATAAATGCTCTTGTATCTAAGTGCCATGTACAATAATGCACAAAATAATGATTTTCACAAAGGTACTGCATAAGAAAGCATGGTAATTCTCATATTTGTTCGGAACTATATTCTAACGCAGAAGCATACCATTTTCTCAACTACTGCACCTCAACTGACTGTACAGTCATCTTTCTGTAGACCAGAGTATAGTGTGTGGATATCTAAATACATGAGTTTAAATATTAAACCTTGCCGTTTCACATGCTCCAGCTGGTGAGGCTCAGCTGGCGAGGCTCAGTAAGCATTACGTATGATATGTTATATGACTCCAATGTATGTAGCGGTTAGAGTGCTGGACTAGGATTTGCGAGACCACTTTGCCAGTGAAGCTTGCTAGGTGATCCTACCTAGACCATTCCCACACTTTCAGCCTAACATCCCTCACAGGATTGTTGTGAAGATAAAAATAGGGGGGGGGACCTTTTAAGATGCTTTGAGTCCCCAAGGGGAGAAAAATGGGGGGAGGGAGATTTTACAAATGAAGTTCATTAAAAATTAATTAATAGAACAGGCAGTTGAGAATCTTTAGTAGCATTTAATTGATCAAGAGTACAATACCATTGTATTGGGGATATGAAAAATACATTGTATTGGGGATATGAAAAATACAATTTCTATTCCTGTTATTTGATCATGTTCTATTCCTGCCGACTCATGGTTTCGTTTCACTTTATTATTATGCACAGTGGATTAACCTGTTATTTGTCCAAATGTTCTTATTCATCACAATTAATTTCATTCAGGGACAAACTGTAGATGTTGCAGGAATTCCATGACTGGAGCACCAAACTTGTAATTTGAACTTGGGCGCCCTGTCTGGATTCGAACTTGGAAAGGGGTGGGTGGTTTAACACATAGATACGCATTGGATCTCTGGCCGGACTGCCCTCTCCCAGGCAGGTTTAAACTGTGGTGTGAAAAAGACAGGTTCCTCTGTTTTGCCGTTTGTGCCTCCTTCCATTCAGCTGAATAAAGTTGAAAAGCTTTCTTCCAACCTAGAGAGTCTCCTTTCAACTTAAGTGGTTTGTCCTTCAGAACTGAAGAACGTTCTTTTTTTCTCTGTGTGACACTGTTTGTTTAACTTCTTTAGCACATGACCATTATTTTCAGTGGAGCAAATGAAAGTGGCTGCTAGAGCTGCTGCTACTGCATTATCAAGAATAATTTAAGACAAAAATGAGGGCACAGTTACTCAGCCTTAGGTCATACCATTGAATGTAATCCCTGAAGATACATGGGTTCACTCATAGAATCGGCGAGCACATGGGAATAGCGATGGGGGTAGGAGCGCATCGGTTCAATTTCATGAGTTTTTCTGAACCAACCATTCAGATTTTTAGCAACAGGTTCGGCGGGGGGGGGGGGGGGATTTGAATTATTTCTTCTTTTATTTCAGTTCTTAATTTGGCCCTGAGGCCTTCATGGACCAACAATTATTCTTGATTTCCTCTCCCTTTCCTTTAGTTAAGAGGATGATTTTCCTTTCTTACCCTCCCTCAGAAGCTATTTAATTAAGTCATAAAAAGTATGCCTTCTCTCCACTGAGTTATTAGTAGAATTAAATATACAGAGGTATTCTAATGGTCCTTCAAGCAATTGTGTCTTCATGTAACCTAAGAACCCAAAAGAAATTATTTGGATAAGAGGACACCGTAAACCAGATGAGCTGTTTTTTAAAATCTAAACACAGGACTACAAGATGTTGTATGTGGAAAATGACTCTATTAGTGCCAGAAGATCCCTTGCTGATTGGATTGTACTGTTGCTATTACGGTCTCTGTCTTCCTGCAACATAGTTTCTTCCCATGCTGCTGGGGCAACATGGCCACATGGGAACAGCCCTTACTCTGTCTTCTCCCCATAAGAGCATCAGCCTTTTGGGGAAATAGTACAGTTCTGACATGAGAAGGGATCCAGTCCAGTTTTTCCCATGAAGGCTGGCACTTCTCACATTATCCCTGCTGCAGAGGAAGAACTTGCACCAGACTGATTCCCACACCATCTACGTAATGCAAGAAAGGATCCATGCCTTGAGCGTTAATAAGAAGTGAGCACTGAACATTGTACCAGATAATGTATGTGGCCCAAATGTTCAGACATTTGTGTAGGAAACTGCTAGACCTCGTTTCCATAAAAACAAACAAACAAATAATCCAATGTAACTTATAGCAATAATGCAGATAAAATAATATATAACTGTAAAGTTAATAAAGGCAGCAGAATATTAAAAATGTTAAAACGCAAGAATAACACTCCAGAAAAACCTTCCAGCACAATTAAGGTATCACCTGAAAGCAGAAGGGTATAAAGACAAAACTGTGGGATGGAACTAATATCCATAATTCATAGATGGTTCCTGTACAGTCCTTTATGCAGGTCCTTATTAAGCCTAGAGCTGCCAAATTGGCAAATGCTGAGAGTTTTTAAAGGTAATATCTGCGAGGGGTGGAGTTTGGGGAGAATGTGATGTAATTTCTGGGTGATGGTCTAGGAATTTCCCAGAATCTCTGTGGTAAAGGCCATTTTCCAGCCCTTTGTTCTCCCCCCCCCCCTCCATGTTTTGAAGGTGAGAGGATTGGGACTGAGAGTGGGGTGTGTTACCTCCCACAAAATCAGTGAGCAGTGATTAGTAGAAGAGAGGAGGAGACTTTTTTTGCAGAGGGGGCAGACTAGACATGATTTTGCTGGGCTATCTCCTTGTATAAGGTAGTTCGAAAATTACATATATAAAGTTAAGTAAACAAGAGGAATTAAATTTAGTGTAACTGGCATTAGTGTTATAATTATATTGTTATTGCAGGGCTATGTCTTTCATTAGCAAGATATGACCAGATGGTTACCAGCTCTATGGCCTCTCATGAGTGGTTCTGTTACGTTTTTATTTTCTCTTCAGAACAGCTCAGTTGTAGAAGTGAATTGTTGCAGCATGATGCGAGTTATCTCCCTGCGTTTGTAGTAAGTCTTCTGCTTCAGTTTAAGTGCTAATAAAGAAGGTGACTTTCTAGGGTTGTGAACGTGGAAGTCTGAAAGGATAGGCCAGGGGGGTAGAGACTGAACTCCAAGCCGCAAGAGACATTTTCCAACTGATTTTTTCCCCTGTTGTCTTCTTGAGATCTGCTCCCATAGCTTCCTTCCTTTCCCAGCAACCAGGAAAAAGTCTTCAGTTGGCCGTTAGATTCTTGCTCCTTTTAATTTTTTTAAAATTAATAATAGAACACATAAATATCTTACAGGGTTAAGACAAAGTGTTCAGATTCAATTAAGGAAATGTAATTGTTGATGTATACGTTTGGAGATATATATGTATATGTAAAGATGTTGAGTAAATACGGCTATATTTAGAGCAAGAATTTACTTTGAAAATGGAATAGGTCTACCAACAGATAAACATTATTTAGTCGCTTGAACCATTAATGAAAATATAAATCCTATGACGAGAAAGGACCAGTGTTTACAATCGTGGCAGACTTTTAAAAAAGGATCTTCCATACAAGTGTTAACAGCTGCTTTATTGCCCCCCCTCCTCCTTCTCTTAAATTATTTCAGGTTTGTGAGTCATGATGCAAGAATCTGGGACTGAGACAAAAAGTAATGGTTCAGCCATTCAGAACGGTGCAAGCAGTGGCAACCACTTGCTAGAGTGTGGCCTTCGGGAAGGGAGATCGAATGGGGAGACCCCTTCTGTAGACCTTGGTGTGGCTGATCTAGCCCATCTTCAGCAACAGCAGGTACTGAAAATTACATTACGACTTTTCCTACTTAAGGGGTAAGAAAACAAACGAAGCTCTGATTGCATAAAAGACAGTGTGATGTATTCCCCTGCAAAGTAAGTACTTGGGAAAATGCTTTTGCAGCTCCATGTTGGACTGTATGTATGACTTTGATTTTATGGGGGGGGGGGGCGGGAATGTAGTGCAGATGTACTAAGGAAAGGTATTGTATTGTCGAAGGCCTTCATGGCCGGAATCACTGGGGTGCTGTGTGGTTTCCGGGCTGTATGGCCATGTTCTAGCAGCATTCTCTCCTGACGTTTCGCCTGCATCTGAAGAGGATCTGAAGATGCCAGCCACAGATGCAGGAGAAACGTCAGGAAAGAATGCTGCTAGAACACTGCCATACAGCCCGGAAACCACACAGCACCCAAGTAATGTTTATTGTTTGTGATTTCCTTTTAAAAAACAGCAAGATAGAAAGAGAATACCTTGATTTTGTTGTCTTTTGATAACTGCACAACACAATTTCAATAAAAATATGGGAATGCTTGTTTTTATGGTAAAACATGTAGTCAACGTCAACAAAGGATTTTGTTTTATAAGTGAAAAACGAACGTACGTGTACGAATTGGAGTTTAGGGGATGATGGGGATGGAAGTAATATTGTTATTTTGTAATTTTTTAATAAAAGTATGGAATGTTAGAAGAGACAAAAAGTGGGAGTTTGATGGTTCACAAATATGTGCATAAGTATATCCTTGTTCTTCTGTAACAGTGATAGCACTCCAAACATCTTTTAAAGAAGACTTTGGCTGCTGTTTAGAGACTCTTCAGAGTGCATGACAATCTTGTCAGCAGGTTGTTGTACAGTATTTAAAAAAAACTATGAAAACACGTTTTATAAAGCGAGAAGGCAGCTTTGCTAGTCTTTCCCCCAGGGTGGGAAAAAACCCCAGAGCTCCATTACAGTTAAGCATTTTGAGATTTGCATGATGCTAAATGCAATAGGCAGTTATTTCAGTCATTTTCTTCCTATAGGTTTCTTACTTGAAGTGAGAATACAATCAGTGAGAAAATCACAGCCATGCTGAATTCATTACTGCAGTAGTCACACAAAACCATGGATAAAATTTCAATAAGTGCAGGCCACAGTTGAGTAAACAGTTGCACTGAAACTTAATTCCTGTTGACTTTTCCCTCATTCTTCGCCAGGGGCACATTCTGGATTGTAGTGCAAAGACAACAGGGGTTACAGCTTTGATTAAAATAAGACAGTGGAAGGGAATTAGAACGGTAAAATATGTTGGCACTAGGCAGGACACGAAAGCCTTCTTTTTGAGAGCCGTCACATCAAAATGAGCTAATTGAGTTGCAGAGTACGATTTGAGCATCATGCATTGTTGTTTTTTTCGTCTCATCTTTTGGTCGGTATGTATGGGATGAATCCGAAGACGGTGCCCTACATGTTAAAATGGCAAAGCCTGGCCTTTTTATCTGTTTTCACCAACTATTAACCAGTCTTTGGGCTACCACTTTCTGACTGTACCATGATCAAGTCCCCTCCATAATCAACCAGGAGGGGTCACTGTTGAGTGAAGAGACCTTAATTGTGCATGTAACATGACCTATCACTCATTTGAGTTCATAAGGAGAGTCAACAATGCTTTTCAAAGAGAAAACTCAGTGCCTTACTAGTCCTGTTGTCTGGCCAAACCAGCTAGATAAGTTGCTTTTCTGTAAGCCACTGAAATGGCAAGAGAATTTCCATCACACATGAATTTCACCAACTTCACAGATACAAACGACTAGTTATAACGTTCTGTTTCACCTTTTCCTCAAGTGCAATCATGTGTTTGGAGCACAGACTTTTCTTTTGTCCTCCACATTCTTTCCTCTCTCTTTTTTTTCAACCATTGTATTTTGTTTTATTGAACAAGCCATTTCGCACTCTAATAGCATATTCATTCTTACACATTTGCATGCATCTTTATTTTTGAAGCAGTGTGCTCTCTAAACTGCCCTCAAAATTCCTGTCACAATGCATAAGGTCACTGTGGTTTCCTGATCTTCTACTCCTAAATGCTGAAAAGAAAAAAAAAATGCTGCTTTCAAACTGCTAATGCAAGCATACAACATACAGCATAATGTTTAGATGTTTCTCCCTATACAACATATGCTCTCAGGTCACTTAACAGAATGTTTGATGTAAAATGCTCATTCAATAAATATGAATGGCTGTTAAATAAAACTGCTGTTTCTTGGCAGCACTGTACTATAAACTCTTTATTCCTCTCCCTTTCATTCTGACAACTGTATTGCATTGTCTGATCTATCAGAAATGGGTAATTTTTGCTATTTTTCTTTGTCAAATATATTGTTAATATATGTATATATCCTCAAGACAAGGAGCTGTTCAAGAGATATTTTGTTGGCTCATCGATCTAGACTTTATGATTACTTATTGTATGTTTAGTGAACATGGGATGGTAGAGCTATTGAGGGTTCCCAAAGCTAGTGAGGCATTTTTGTGAGGATGGGGCCAGGGAGGAAGGGAAACTATAGGCATATTAATTTGAAATGTATCAATATTATTTCATACAAACCAGAAATTACATTTTCATATACACATAAATTCCTATGTTGATATGGTTCAGAATAAGGGCTTGTAGTCCTAAAGTCTGGGTAAGGCAACTGCATCAGTTCACTATAATCTTTGGGCTAAGTGTAGCGTAGAGCCCAAATCATGGTTTGAGCAGCTCATTTTTTTTTCATTGTTCAGTATTCCTGTTTCTATGACATGTGAAGTTACATGGGTGCAGTTATAGTCCACAGGCTTTTGGCCAGCTGGGTTAGTCATCAGACCCTCGCACCAACTAGGCCTCCTGTGGGCAGGGTGGGGATAGGAGGGAAAAGTCGCCATCAATTGTTGTTATTAATCTGTTATAGTGGAAGTTTTGATTCACTGTTTTAGGCTGATTTTATTGATATTATTTTGGCTGATTTAATTGAAATTTAATGTACACCGCTCTGAGCCTTTCGGGGGAGGGCGGTCTTAAAATGCAATCAATCAATCAATCAATCAATCAATCAATCAATCAATCAATAACATTGGCTTGCCAGTTCAGATATCGTTGACACAAATAATAATAATTTACAAGCCCAGTTAAAAGAATGTTGATTGATTCTGCTTTATTGTCTAATTTAGAACAAAAGTTTGTCAATTCGGGTATCACTCCAAACCATAGTTAAGCTTCTTGAACTGCAACGTGGTGTGGTATTGGAACTGAACTACTATGTTGCACTGCCACATTAGGGAATCATCTCCATATGATTTCCACAATTTTGACACCAGAAATATATTGAAAAGATAAGTGGCATCCCTACTAGAATAAATATGTTGCATGGAATAGACTACTACAATGCAAACTCATTCATACATTTTAACCCATAGTGTATTTGTAGTTAAGCAGCCATTTTTACTCCAGAGGAACTGGAGTTGCCAACCTCCAGGTAGGTACTGGAGATCTCCCAGAATTACAACTGATCTCCAGATGATAGAGATCCGTTCCCTCGGAGAAAATGGCTGCTTTGGAGAGTGGACTCTATGGCAGTATACCCTGCTGAAATGTCAGGAATAGGAAGAGTCTACGGGAGTTTTCAAGAAACAGAAAGAGGAAATGAGGCGCTGCCTGCAAGTTTTTGAGGGTTCTCCCTTGTATATTCTAGTAGCCAAGTTGGCCAAATCTGAGGATACTTTAATCCAGAGACTGTTGCTGTGAATGGTTAAGATAAATCTGAAGCTTGAAAAATGTTCCACGTTTGCAGAAAAATTCAAAATCTTTTTTAAAAGATTGAGTGATTTTAAAAAAATGACAAATGGGGTGCCTGTCACTTTAATAAAGAGGCCCTCAGTGATTCTCAGGGTCTGTTATTAGGCAACCATAGCAGTTTGACAAGCATTCCATGCTTGGTATCTGCTTGGTTTTTGCAAGTTAAAGGCTGTTTTAACCTTTGAGGGAGGATTGCAGCCAGGTTTGGAGCAGTAATCAGGCAACTTGATACAGCCTGAACTGCTTGATCCACCCAGAGCTGGCTGTTAGAGCTTGAGTCTGGGGCCTAGAATCCCCATTCTGTGGGGACATGGTGACCTGGAGCTGGTAACACATTCTCAACCTACCCTACATTACAGTGTAGTTGTGAGGATAAAATGGAAGACAGGAAAATGGTGTAAGCTTCGGCTGGGTCCCCATTGTCAAGGAAGGCTGGGTATACATTATGTAAATAAATAAGAAGGGGGAGCAGATTAAAGATGAATTGGTGGGTGTGAAGGAAGTAGGGAAAGGTGTGGATATGGGAGTTGCTTGGGTGAGGGAAAGGGTAAATAGCATGGGGAGGAGATGAAGAACAAGGTGAGGAGCCCCCTACAAGGCCATTCAGATGCCACCCCATTTCAAATGGGCCTACGCAGCTAGCACCACTCAACTGGCCCATAGTTTTCATCGCAAAATGCTGCCAGGGAAGTAAGCTGAAGAAGCAAAGCAGCTTGGCTGGTGGGTGGAAAGGAGAGAAGGGAGAAAAGAGGAGAACCAGGGTCTGCTAGGAAATGAGACCAAGTGTATAGACTTCCTCTTTTGCTGCCAGACCTGCCTAACCTAATTAGTTTGAAACAAAGTTCAGTTTCTGTTTGTTTGTTTCTTTGTTTGTTCTTTGTTTCTGGGGAGGCATATGTTCTTGATCACAAGCAGGTTCCTCTGAGAAATGACACCAAGGGTATAGACTTCCTTCTTTGCTGGCCAGACCAGCCTTACCAAGTTAGCTTGAAAGAGAGCTCTGTTTTTTGTTCGTTCGTTCGTTCTGAAGCATAGTGATACCCATTTCAATTCTATTTCCTTTTTTCCTTTCCCTACTATACCTAGTCAAGGTTAACTGGCCACCCCGTTTAGTTTCCTCCATTCCAGGGGAAGGAGGGACGCAGATGAGAAGAACCTGAGTGACAAAAAGATTCATCCATTGGAATGTGTTTCCACACTTTGCTCCTGCTGCTGCTGCTGCTGCTGCTGCTGCTTCTGAATCATCATTATTATCCTAATTTATCCACAGGAATAACTCATTCCCGTTTTTTGTATTTTGTTAAGACGCCATTCCTAAAAGAGGTCTAGGTCTACCTGTCTACAGGACAGGCAAAATGAAGAATCACCCAAATAACAGGCACAAAAGGATTTTTTCCAAAGAAAAAACTTCACCAAGATTTGTTGAAACACAGCAGTCTTCCAGGAAGACAGGATAGAAGTTGGAGTGCCATTCTCTTGAACTCATGCTCCTGTGTGTTTATGAGCAGATTAACCATGAAGACTCTTGGTCAGCAATAGACTCAATTGAGCTCACAGGTGCATATAACCAGTGTATCTTTTACTGGATTGAAGTTGTTTGATGCTGTAAGGAGCATGAAGAAGGATAAAATTTCAATGGTATCTGATGAAGGGAGTTTTGACTCTTGAAAGCTTATACCACAAAACTCTTGTTAGTCTCTTGAGGTGCTACTTGGCTAGAATCTAGTTGTGCTTATCCTGAGAGCACATTTCTTCCAGGACCCATTCCTTTATGATTTCACTCCTCCTGCATAATCCAAGGTCTTCAAATGTTAACAAACTCAAGTGGCTATCAGCTAAGAAGAAGAGGAGGAGGAGGAGGAGGAGGAGGAGGAGGAGTTTGGATTTATATCCTCCCTTTCTCTCCTGTAGGAGACTCAAAGGGCTTACAATCTCCTTGCCCTTCCCCCCTCACAACAAACACACTGTGTGGTGGATGGGGCTGAGAGAGCTCAGAAGAACTGTGACTAGCCCAAGGTCTCCCAGCTGGCGTGTGTGGGAGTGCACAGGCTGATCTGAATTCCCCAGATAAGCCTCCACAGCTCAAGCTGCAGAGCGAGGAATCAAACCTGTTTCCTCCAGATTGGAATGCACCTGCTCTTAACCACTACACCACTCCTGCTCTCTCTTCTAGAGAAAGATCTCTAGAAGTGACTGATACATAATTAACCAGCATTTCTCCACCAGCTTCCAAAGAGGATAAGAAGTCTTGTTGATATCGGAATATCTCTGTTAGTATTTCTGGGCGGAAAATGCTATGAGAGGGTCCATTCCCTCTTGCTTACTAGCCTGACTTTTACCTCCATGACTGCCCAACTTGATATCCCAGCACAGCTGGTATCAGTGTGCAACATGGCTGTGTTTTCTGACCTTGTGTAACATAGCGGCCTTTTCTGCCAACCTGCTTAAACAGCACAACCTGTCTTCTACGTTCTCACTAAGCACTCAAGTACATTTTTGCAATGGATACAAGGTTTAGGATGGGGATTTGGCAACATCTCAGGGTACTCATGCGCAGGGGGCCTGACCACATAATGTGGCTCATCACAAGGAAAGGATTGATAGATAAGAGGATCACTGGTTACTTTTAACTAGTTGAACACCTGAACAACCCTTAGGAAGTCCTTGTTCCTTAAAAGATGCTGCGTTGTTGGAGAAAAGAAGATAGGTTTTGACAAGAAAATGTATGCCCAGGAATGTTCTGGCAGTCTCAACTTGCTGGAGGGAAATATCACATCCAATGAAGTGTGAACCTGTAGATCAGCATGGCTAGAGGCAGTTGTAGGTCATACTGGACCACAGAAATATGACCTTACAAAGCACAATTTATTTATTAAAATAGGTAAAATAAGTTGGAATTTTTATGCCTGCACTCACACATGTCTGTCTGTCTGTCTGTCTGTCTGCCTATGTGTGTATGTACATGTGCAACTGAATGGAACACTAATTGTTTAAAAATGTCCAATAATGTTTCTAGAAGAAACTTTAGGCTGTTGTCCTGTGTTCGCTGTTGTGAGGTTATATGGAAACATCAGCTGAATTAAGTGGCTTACTATTATTGTACTGTAAAGTACTAATATAGCTTCAGTGAAAAATGATGGAAAGACTGTATTTGAGAAAAGTAACAGAAATGCAAGTAACTCCTCAATACAGAATGTTCCCATTTTCTTTTACCATAAATCATACCATATGAGTTTTAATTATCTCTTTGTGTGTGTGTGTGTGTCTGTGTGTGTGTGTGTGTGTGTGAGAGTGTAACTAGGGCTTTGTGAACAGATTCTCTACACTGATTACAAAATGTGCTTTGCAAAACTGTCCAAGTTTTATCAGTGTTCTTTCAATGAAAAAAAATCACATTCATGAATTCATGCAGGCATATACAAACAAACACACATGAATGTTCTGCAAGTTCTTGCACTTATTAACAAACCACTGCTGAGCTGGGGCAACTGGCAGTGTTTCTAGCTTCCCCGACAGAATGAATTGTTCTTTTAAGGTGGTACTCAGATTTTTTATTTTATTTTTAAAAGGGTTAGGGGGTGACTAGTTTTGTGACAAGGTAGACTAGTACTGCATACACAAGCAGCACGCAGAAGAACAACACGGAAGTTTATACAGCAGAATAGCACTTTCACACAGGGAAAAGTTTCTTTTCATCTTTGAACTGCAGCTCAGTGTAGCTGTGAAGAGTCACACGTAATCTTTTGAGGATTTGCATTAAATTACTGGCTTAATGAGTACACGAGTTATGGATGTTCAGGAGAATTTAAATAAGACTTTCTACAATTTGTATTTTCCACCGAGCTAGGTTCCCAAGCTGCATCCCTCAGTTCTGAAATAAATGACGATTAAACTGGAATTCCCTAGCAGGCACAGTACCATCAAAACATTTTATACTCTGTGGATAAGACCATAAGTGGATTATTGGTGTCCCTCCCTCTGTCAGTACATTCAGTAGAATTCTAGGGATAATTTTTGAAGTTATGTGCTTTTAGGTCTACAGGTTTCGTAGGTTACACTCAAACCTCATAGTTGTAGTATGCATTCAAATAGATTACATTGGAAGATACTGAGATATGGTTAATTTCCAACTTCTTTATTAATTTTAGCTACTTCTCAAACAGCTATCTCTTCCTGGTGACATCAACTACTTTTTTCCTGCAAACTTCATTAACTTTTTCTATAGAACCCCTTTCTGTGGAAGATTCAAAAATATAATGGAAATCTGTTCAGCCTTTGCTTATAAACCTTTGTTTCCCCCTTCATCTAAAAAAAAACAAACTTCCTAAAATCAATCTTCAGATCTTGTAATCTGGGTTACAATTAAATTGTACTCTGATGTCATGTGATAACAAGTAGGAACGGGATGGAGGTGCTCTCGGTTATTCTGGAATGGTTCCTTGCCTTTTCCCACTGCACTTGAGATGGTTCTGCATTAGCTTGGACATCTCCTGACACTTCTGCATCTAGTATCTGATTTTAGGAAGTAGTTTCTTTGTCATTCAGCTTTCCCATTACTACAAGGAAAGGGCTAGACTACATGGGATAGACTGAAAATCAAAATCAACTGGAGTGTTTCAAAAGTGTGCTGGAAAATTGTTGAATTGGTTGATTTTAAAATGGAGGTTATACCACAACAAATAAGCACTCCTTTCTTTGATAATGCTTTGGAGTTTTTCTGTTTCCAAGTAACAGGAATAATAGTCAGTGACAACAAGTTAAAACAGTGTCTTTCCAGGTAAGTAGATCATTTGGCAGCATTTATAAAGAATAAGCTAGCCTTTCAGTCACAATATGGGTCTCTAGTGGGACTGGTTGGCATTTAATGTGAACCAGGCACCCAAGTCTTTGTGTTCTTATTTATGGAAGGCCATCAACTTGTCTGGCAGGCTTGTGGATAGTGACCTGATATTTTCAGTGAATCAGTTCTAAAATGCCCCGCTGTTAACGACAGTGGGATAATTACCTTGCTTGGAAAAGTTAGTTGATTGATTACTTGGAAGGTGCATTTCTCATGCTGATGTTTTGTCATGTCATTTTAACATTTTGTCCTAACTTGTATAATGTGTGTGTATGTGTAATTAGTATTGTTCATAGTATCTGTTTGTAGTTAGACTGATGTACCCTCTCAGAAACTACACTGACATCGGTAGCAACTTTTCTTTCTCAATGTAATTCACCTGAAGATGATGATACCTGTAATGAGACTTGTAGGAGAGTACCACAGTCAGTAATTCTTCACCAAGGAAAGTATGCTACCTTGTAAATGAATTTTGTCATCTAGAGGAAAAAATCTTTGGAACCTTGTGAGAAGTCCATTATTGGGTTTCTCTTCAAGAAGGGTCACAACAGGATTCTAGTCGTAGGATGAATGTCAAACCAACTGTGTGCATTCTGTTGTTTACATTCTGGCCTTCAAGGGTCTGCTACTGTGTGTGCTGTTGAGACAGATGTGACATACCTTTCATTTTAGACTCTGAAGCATCTGTGGCAACCTGTGCCTCTGGAATGCACTCACAATCTTGGATCCAGTGGAAGATTTTCCACCCTCCTATTGCACACCTCTAATTCCCCCATTCTACCCCATGTCATTCCTGGGAGTTCCGTATTCCTCAGGAACAATACTTTGGGAGGCATTTTCAGCTGCACAGAGATGGAGAGGAGAGGAAATCAATACAAACTGAAATTATCCTTGGGACCATAGTGAGCAAATACTGAGGAGGAACTGAGTATTGTTTTAATATTGTCAATATTGTTAAAAGCAGGGGTTACCTCCAAATCTATGTTTTCTTGAAGTGTCATTTAGCATCCAAGGAATATTAATTGAAATTTGACAAAGATAATTTTTTTCACATTGTAATCCCTACCTGTTGCAGCTTCTGAAGGGTGTTACAGAGCCTTTTGTCATGCTGTGGTTCTTGTTTTACACTATTACAGTATCAACGGTATGACAGTGAACATCTACCATTTGTAACATCCAAAACTGGAAGATCTCTGGGGCAATATCCCAAAGGGATTAGTAGTGGGCAAGCCTTAAAGCATTATCTAACAAACAGAATGATTAAAGTTTTAATTAAGAAGATTCCTTCACTGTGGAAATCTGCCAGAACCTTCTTTGTGTTCCCTTCAAATTATCCCTAGGTATTCCATCAAAGAAAGTATATATGTTCAGCTATGTGAAATCAGTACACATTGTAATTTTGTCATTTGATTTTGCCACTGCCTTCATCTTAGCATAGCACTGTGGAGGCTCTCCAGTCCTTGTTATTGTCATGGATCCATCCCTCTTCTGGCAGTCAGCTCAACTGCCACTGGGCTTCGTGCTTCAACTTTGCTACTCAGAGGTATTATTAATGGGATAATTTTTTTGCTGCCTATTCTGGCTTTTCCAAATTATCCATCACTCTGGCCCACCATTCAGTGCTGTTGGGGATCTGATTTTCTATTCTAACAAATAAACCTATATCATTTTAGCCCCACAAACTAGGTTTTTCCTCCTGTGAACTGGTCAGAGAAAGGTAATTTGGTCCCTGAGGACCAAATAGTGTGGTCCTCAGGGAGCGGCATCAGAATTTCCTCTGTTTGATGCTCTGGGGAATAGATATAACTCACTCAGAAAGGTTCAAGTTATGGATGTAAACAAATGGCTTCTTAGCAACCACTGACATGCCTAATCTAGGATTGCCAAACGTCCTCCCGAGGACCTGTAAATCCTCTTTGGACCCTTCCCCCAGCACCAATCAGCCCAACGAGGGTCTTACCTGGTGCAAACTGAGGCCTAGTACTCTCACTTCAAGAAGTTATATCACCACACTGCCAACAATGTGGGAGATGCTCTGGTATTTTGACAAAACTCTATGATGAACATAGCTTTGATCATAGAGTTTTGCCCAAATACCAGAGCATATCCCACGTCAGCAACATGGTGGCAACATGTCAATGCACCAATGGTGTTGAGGCCTAGACCTCAATTTGCGCCTAGTAAGACCTGCCCCCACCTCTCCCTCGCCAGTTGCCAAGGCGTAGCTGGCAACCCTAGCATAATCTGTTTAAACCACGAGAATATTGGAAGTCAAACTTCTTTGATAGAACAGTCTTGGGCTGTTCCCGTCTATCAAAATTTTAAATATCATGATGTGGAGGCCAGACCTACTGAAGCATGTTAAGTCATTCCAACATTGTCTGTCTGTAGTGCGTTCATGCCTGGCTTTGGTTTATACTTCTACTGCTATACTATTTCTTTTCCTGAGTTTCTCATGTGTGTTTTTGTGAAGCATTTGTGTTTCTTTTAAGTTGCAGAATACATTTGTGGTTTTTTTTAGTGTCAGAATTCATGCATTTCTGATATTATATGCTATAACACTGCTGAGACACGTATGGCTTTTACAAGTGTAGTATTAAAATCAGGCTCCAAACAAACTCTGTTACTGAACAGGAAACCAACCCTTTTTACTGCTTAATTATATGAGATCCCGTCATACTTCAACACTGTTTAATGGGCTGGGGAAGCTCTTTGTATACAGTGAGGTAAAAATGAAAGGCAAGACTAGGGCTGCTACAGCAAATCCCCCCTTGAAAACCAAGCCAACAAACTAATTTTGCATACAATGCAAATCCTTCCTAATAATTACGCAAAGAAATGCATTAATTTGGACGTTTTTCATCAACAGAAGGTAACATCTCTTCTTGCCACCTTTTCTTGGAGAGCAAAGCAATGGACTTGTTCTGCTGCCCCTTCTTTTCTGTTCCAGCACTATGTTGCCCTGCACCTGTTCTTTACTTATGAAAATTATGAAATTCCAGCTTTGATTTTCTCCAAGATCTTGAAACTTGTCTGTTCAAGATATATGCACATGATTCTTCTGAATGTTCAGTCACAAGCAGAGGAAGGTTGGGTAAGCAGTAGTGGCTGGCCTTCCCCCCACCTCCAGCTGATCACCAAGTTATCTGCTTAGTGCAAATGCACAGTGAAAGACCATCTCACTGATTACAAGGAGGCAGTGGTGGGATTCAAACAACCGGTTCCGGTGGTGGGTTTCAAATAATTTAACAACTGGTTGTTTCAAACACCATTTTAACAACTGGAATCCCACCACTGCAAGGAGGGGATATTCAGTGGTGGAATTCAAATAATTTAACAACCGGTTCTGGTGGTGGTATTTAAATAATTTAACAATTGGTTGTATACAAGAGGCATTTTAACAACCGGTTCTGCCGAAGTGGTGCGAACCTTCTGAATCCCACCACTGGGGATATCCATGCAGATATTTTTTTCTATATGTAGGTACTATCTGGACAACTCAGTGCTTACATGCTGGCTGAACAGGACCACCTTGCTCGTGCCTACTCTCCTTGTCCACATGGTGAGTCAGGAGATGGATAGGTCATCTGCTCAGATTGGAAGGTTAACTAGAAGGAAATAGAATGACTTATAGTCAACAGAAATAATCCTGTGCATTCCTATCTGAGATGAAGTCAGATTGACAAAAGAAGTGTGGGAACAGATGTGTCTCTATGATGGGGTAATCCCATGAGCCTCAATAAATAGGCTTTGTACTTTTGCCATTGGCACAGAATACTACATCCCCATTGATTTTGTTAATCAATAAGTTCCATTTAAAGATGTCATTCTGCCAAAGTTTTAAGAACATAAGAACAAACCTCCTGGATCAGACCAGAGTCAATCTAGTCCATCACTCTACTTGCAGTGGCCCACCAGATGCCTTTGGGAGTTCACATGCACACTGTGAAAGCAATGGCCTTCTGCTGCTGCTGCTGCTGCTGCTGCTGCTCCCAAGCACCTGGTATGCTCAGGCATTTGCAATCTCAGATCTGGTTTGATCAGAATTTAATCCTTTTCCCAGAGAAAGAGATTCCACACAAACATTATTACCCTCCTTATTACAGATGAGTAGTAAGACTGAGAGATCCTCACAAACATTTATTTGGAACTCTGGGGAAGGAGAAGGTATTAGAAGAATTGTGGGAAAGCAGACCACAGGGAGAGGGCTAATGATACCTTCTCTCCCTTGCTTTTTGAACCAGATTAGGCTCTCCACACCTCCACCGGAAGCCTTCTGGGTGACCTTGGGCCGGTCACAGCTCTCTCAGAACTCTCACCCCCCCCCCCTTACCTCACAAAATGTCTGTTGTGGAGAGGTGAAGGGAAAGAGTTTGTGTCTTTGAGACTCCTTAAAGGTAGGGGAAAGCAGGATTTAAATCCAATCTCCCCTCCTCCTCCTCCTCCTCTTTGGCCTAAGGAGAAACTGGTACAATTGTGCATATATATTTAAGTCTATGCAACACTGCCTTCACTGCCAGCAAAAGATAATGTCTTTCCAGTTTTGCTTTCGCCAGCCAGTGGGGGCAGAGATTCAGCTCAGCAGGTGGTTAACATCATAGCCCCAAACAGGCCTCTGGCATCTGTGAAAGAAAGAGACTGAAACTGATCCAAATCTATCGGACACCTCAACTTCACTTTGTATACAAGAAGACTCTTAAGTAGAGCTGAAGGCAAGCAAATAGTTCTTCAAAGTAAGCTGCAAATATTTTGCAGACAGCTCTTGATGACTCAGCCTTAAATTGGAAAAGGAAAGGGCAGGTAGGCCACTCACCGTTCAGAACAGTTTTGTTCGTTGAGACTGTGTGAATTTAATAGAAATCAGAAAGTTGTCTGCACAGGAAAATAGCATTCATGCTGTAAATTGTGAGGCCCTCCCGAACAGCTCATTTCACACCGCTTTTAAATTTAAACTTGATTCACACTTGCTCGTTTTCATGCTTCAAGGCCCAGGTAAACCAAATATTTCTTGTCAATTAAAATGTACGAAAATAGATCCCCCCCCCCCCCCTGGCTTCACTTTGTAAAGTGTAATTTGAGCATTACCATCTGTGTCACTACTTTGTACGTTTTGTTAGCCATTACGATTCTCTCTCTCCTTTGCTGTGTTTTAAGAAACACTAAAAATATTTCATAACGTGCTGAAATGATACATTTTAAATGATGAACACACACACATACACAGTGATAATCAGCCATATATTTTGCTTTTATGGAGGTGGAGCCCAGACGTGTTAGATGATCATTGAAGGACTGTGGTATCTAGTGATGCCTTGCATGTGTGAAAAAGCTATTGAGAAACAGGGTACATTGAGCTTGTGGCGTAGGAGGTTAAGAGCTCGTGTATCTAATCTGGAGGAACTGGGTTTGATTCTCCGCTCTGTCACCTGAACTGTGGAGGCTTATCTGGGGAATTCAGATTAGCCTGTGCACTCCCACACATGCCAGCTGGGTGACCTTGGGCTAGTCACAGCTTCTCGGAGCTCTCTCAGCCCCACCTACCTCACAGGGTGTTTGTTGTGGGGGGGGAGGGAAAAGGGAAAGGCGATTGTAAGCCCCTTTGAGTCTCCTGCAGGAGAGAAAGGGGGGATATAAATCCAAACTCTTCTTCTTCTTTCACATCATCAGAACCTGTACTTCTCATGGAAATAGTTCATAGGTGCAGCCAATTAATGTGTGATTCAGCAGCAGCAGCAGGCCATTGCTTTCACATCCTGCATGTGAGCTCCCAAAGGCACATGGTGGGCCACTGCGAGTAGCAGAATGCTGGACTAGATGGACTCTGGTCTGATCCAGCAAGCTAGTTCTTATGTTCTTATGTGATCAGGTTTGTGTGTTCATTTGTCGGTTACCCTACAAATTCATTTGAATTTGTTGAAATGAGTTAATCGTGTGATACATTTTTCCCCCACCATCAAGCCAGGGTTCGTTGATTTGCCAATAGTTTGCTGAGCGCAGAGTTCATCGTGTGTATTCTCCAATCTTTCACTGGCGTTGTCCTGCTGTATGTGATAGGATCAGTCCTAAATCCCATTTAGTAAAGCGTAATATGGCTGGGATGAAAGGCACTGGTGTGGCAGTAGCTGACCTTTCCTATGATTAAAAAAAAATCCAGTTTTCTAGCAAGCTTGGGGAGGTGCACATAATCTCCCATCCTCTGTTGTATCATCACAACAACCTTATAAGGTAGCTTAGGCAAGGGACTGTTACTGGCTCAAGGTATCCCAGCAAGCTTCATCACAATGAAGGCATTGGGTCTTCCAATGTTAGTCCATCATCACTTTGGTTCTCATGACCTCATGTTTGGTGGGTGGCATTTGTGTTGTTAGGCATTCTGTCCTGTTGGTATTTCTGCATCGTTGCTTGTCTCTGTAGTCATGCTTGTGCTCCTGAATTTGCTGCTGGTGGACTGGAATTCTTCTGTACTGGCACAGCACCGGTCTAGCAGCATAGCATGGAGTTGTGCCCTAGTCATGAAATATTTGTATAAAGGTCTGTGCAGTTGTTGTGCAAGAGGTTTTTTGGAAACGCAAGTGAGATGTTTGACCTTTGATAGTTGTTTTTTTTTTGGTGATGAATCAGGTCATGCATGCATAAGGTGTGGAAAATAAAGGATGTATCAGTTTCACGAAATCCAGATAGCCTTTAGTGAAATATAATATTATGAAAGCAAATGCCTCACAAACTGTGAGTTAGTATGCTCTCATAATAAACTCGGTGCTGAAATCCATGTGTTCTTTATTAGCAATAGCAAGCTTTATTTGCCCCTCCTTTAGTAAATATATGTGGTAATGTTTTCCTTTTAATAGATGGGAGTGGATGAAGGAAGGACAGGATATAAATCTAGGAAAGTAAGCATACCACCTTTTTTCCCGGCTATTAGCATATAATCAGGAGTAACTTGGTACTGGCGCTTTTCTCTCTGCGGTTGATAGATGTGTACTTATTCTGACCATATAGTTTAGACATGGCATTGACTAACATATGTTACCGCATGACATAAAAACATTACGTGAGATATCATGGCATTCTCAACCATGTGACTTTGATCCAAACCATGTTTAAAGATGATCTATCTATCCTGAAGCCTGTTAACGACAAATAAGACGTTTTGTGGATATTTTCAGATTATTTTTTTGAAATGGTTTTATTTTAAAAGGGGTGTGTTTGATCAGGCAGTCTGTTCTTCAGTCTGTGTTCATTGCGTGGATATTTGTTGAATGTCCTGCATGGGTGCTGTTTAAACGACTGGAAGATGACCAGCTGTGTGAATCTGAAGCAGAGTTCTTTTAAAAACCTTCCGAAAATATGAAACGAAGGTTCTCATTTATCGATGGAAACATGGGGGCGGGGGGGGGGGGGAATGTGATCTAGCGGGCTAAGTACAGAATTTCTGTGTATGTATACCCACTACAATCCTTTGTATGTCCTCTGAAAAGGCATTCTCATCACTTGCAGACCTACAAGAGCAACTTATGACATAGTGCCCTAAAAAATGAAAGACGAGTAACCAGGAATCCTCATTCACAGAAATTTTTGGTTCCCTGATGGAATATAGACTGCTTCTTTCCTTTTTCTTCTATGACTTATGCAGGCATTGGCAATTAAATCATTAGGGTTCAAGATACGGTAAATATGGATTTCTGGATATGGTAAATATGGATATGGTATGGTAAATGGTAAATATGGATATGGATATGGTAAATATGGATATGGTAAATATGGATTTATTCATATTGTTTAGTAGGATAGCTGAGAATGTACAAGAGATTCTGTTCTCGGTACATACTTTATAGACAGGTTAAAAGCAGCCTATTTTCTGTTTGAGAAGTTTTCTTTTATTGCTGCTGTGTTTAGGTACACCGAACATGATCCTCTAAACTATGAACTTTCTCTAGGCATCTGGAACAGCTGTCATTGATTGACAAGCACAGGGAATGGCATATGGGCAGGTTAGGTTTTTCCCTTCAAGTAATGTTTGGCATCTGAACTCTTCTCATAATAGGGGAAATGCTTTGGCCTCTCCCCTCCATTTTTATCAGAGTATTCACCAAGTTGTGGTGATTAGCGGAGACCTTTTGAAGCTGTTTTATACATAGCTCTATCCTTTTAACTTGTGTGAAGACTGGATTATAAAGGCTTAGTTGTGATTAGCAATGTTTCTTTGCTCGCAGAGAAGAGTACTTTTCAAATTCTTTCTGTGTTTTGTTCACTAACTGTTTTTTTCTTCTGTTTGGGATTCTTGAATGTAAAGACAGTTGTTTGGCAAAATAAATGATTTATCAGCAATTGCAACTGTGTCTTACCTTCTGGTGGCGGGTTTGCTAAAGGATTTATAAACCAGAAATTATGAATGTACAAGTGAGAACCTGCAAGAACTAGTGTGAGGCATCTTATTTCCCCCTCCTTTACTATTGCCTCTTTCTCTTCCCTGAAAGCCCTTACAGCCTCTCCCCTTCTCCTGCTTCCGTCTCTTGTTCCAACAGCTAACCTAGATTTCTTTGCCCCTTCAGCTTTCCTTCTCTCCTCCGTCCCTCCTCCAGATTCTTCATAGAAAAACTATGGCCCAGTTTTATGGTGCAATCTAATGGGCCAGGCCCACTTACATGGCAGGGAACCTTCAAGTATTTGTGGAGGGCATCTGTCTTCCTCTGTATCCTCCTCCCTGTATTATTTATCCCTCCCCCTGGCAACCCCCATATCCCTTCCCTGCTTCATCCCTCTGGGAGGGGTGAGCGGTTTATCAAATGTAGTAGTAGTAGTAGTAGTAGTAGTAGTAGTAGTAGTAGTAGTAATAATAATAGTCTCCTTCATCAATCTTTCATGAAGATTCATCAATCCATAATAATAGTCTCCATTCATCAATCTTTCATTAGCTTTACATCCTGTCAAATGGGCCTAGCCCCAATGAGTCCTCCTTCAAAGAACAAAACAGCCCTGGAAAGGATCCTTCCCCTCTGCCCTTTACCCAGAGAAACAAGCCCACAATGTTGTGGCAACATCCATCCAGGCTGTTTCTTAAAGCTATAGGCATTCCCTTTATCATTTGGGGTTTTTCCAATGACAGTAAACATTTATTGCGATCGAAAGATCAGTCAACTACAATTTAACAGCACAATTTACATACAAATGTAAAATGAATGTACGGTGAATAAAATTCATAGCCTTGTTGTGCTGTAATTAATTATATGTAAAGGTTATTAAAAAGTTTGGAATATCTGCTTTCTTATAGACAAAGTCTCAGCACAGAATTCGGTCACTTTTGAGATAGTCTCATTGGAGTGTTCTGCAAGGTGGAGATATGCATAGAATTTTTCATATCTTCCTGAGAATGTGGATTGAGAAGGGGTGAGGTATGTGGAATGGATGTCCTACTTAGATGACAATAATCAACTAGTCCTGAAAATGGATGGCATTGGAGCATTGAGCCCATACTGGCCTTTGTCAGAGATGTAGGCTGCAGGGGCTGCTGTGGGTTTTTAAAAAAAAAATCCAATGTATATTTTTAAATTTCAGATTTTTCTGTAAACCCGGGACATTTTTCAGGATTGTGGGAAGGTCTGTCTTGCCTGTATATAGCTACAATCACTGCATTTAAGTGTCCTCAGATTTGGCTGACTTGGCTATCAGAATATACAAGTGGGCACCCACAAGGACTTACAAAAGACATCTCACCTCATCCTCCACCACTATTCCCCCTTTCCCTTTCCAGAAATTCCCATAATCTCTCCCCTTTTCCTGCTCTCCTTATAGGGTGGTCAACCTCCAGTTTGGGCCTGGAGATAACATAGAAAAAGAGCCCCCCCCCCCCCCGCCGCCTTTTACTGAGGAGAACCAAGCCTGGAATGCTTTCGTTGCCTAGCAACAGCCACCAAGGGGCTTCTGTTTCTTGAAACTACAGTCATTCTTTTATCATATGGGGGGTTTATTCCCCCCACCATCAATTTCAGGTTTCAGATTGTTCTGCAAGCTTGAACAAACATGTGAGATGACCGCACGCTAAAAAACTGGTTTTGACGTTTGTTTTATGCTAAATTGATATCTTTTTGGTTGCCTTTCATAGGGATAGTATGTTTGTATATGTATTCTGAGCCAAATAAATAGGTATGACAAATATGGACCCACAGGATTTGCCAGGGGCATCTTGCTTTCCCTTCTTCCATTTCCTTTCCTGAAAGGCTCTCCCTTTTTCTGATTCCTTCTCTTGTCCCCAACCACCTGCCAATCTACCTTTATCTTCCACCATCTTCAACTTTCCCTCCTTCCTTCCCACTAACAGCCTCTACTGAGAAAAACTATGGTACAGCTCAGTGGTGCTGGCCACCAGGCTGCGCCTAATTGTGTTGTACTTCCTACTGGACTGGACCCAGTTGTACACTGAGAACCCCCAATTACTTGTGGGGGGGGCCTCTTATTTTTCAACTCTGTCTTCCTCTTGGCAACGTTCATATTCCTATGTGTACCTGCTTCCTTCTCTCCACTCACCAACCAAATTACCTTTTATCTGTCCTCCTTCAGCTATATTTGTTATTGATTTTCTTAATTTGTAACCTTTCCCCACCTACTTTGAGGACCCAGAGCATCCCCATTGTCCTCTCCTCTATTTTCTCCTCACAACAACTCTGAGATGTAGATTAGGCTGAGAATGTGGAACTGGCCAAAGGTCGCCCAGTGAGTTTTCACTGCGAAGTGGAGATTTGAATCTTGATCTCCCAGATACTATTGTGAAATTCTAACAGCAATGGCTTTTATCTGGTAGAATTTTGTGTGCATGTGTGTGTGGTGGGGGAGGGGTAGTGGTGGGATCCAAAAATTTTAATAACAGGTTCCGATGGTGGTAGGATTCAAACAGTGGCGCCACTGCACACATGCACCTCCAGTCCCTATTGGGCAGGGAGGTTGCTTTAGTAACCCCTTCTTGGCACTCAGAAAAAATTAGTAACCACTTCTAATTTTCCCCTCCCCCACCATTTCCTCTTTCCTTTTTCTGAGTGCTCCAATAGCCTCTTCCTGTTCTTTGGTTCCCTGGTTTCTTACCTGTCTGAAATTTGGCTGGCAAACTTTCCTTGCTATTTGGTATAATAGCTGAAGATTTCATGCCAGTTGGATAAAAAGCAAAAACGCTAAAGCTGGAAGTAAGTTTCTCGTGGAAATTAATAATGTAATAAAATGAAATGGTAGCTAATCCTTTAAATATGTGGGGGAATTGAACACCCCTAGACATTTTGCATACCCAAACTTGTCAACTGTGATCCCCACTTTGTTAACATGTGGGAATGTAGCTTAAAACTCATTGATAGATCTGCAGTGGAGCTCGGACTGAACAGTATGCTGAACCACTGCTGTGATTCTTACGTTCTTAGACCTCCTAGTGGATAGTGTGGCTGTGCATGCTTGCTATCAGAATTGTAGCTGCACTTAAAGTGGGCGTTTTCCTGTGCAAAGTGGACTGGTCATAGTACAAGTAAGAAGCTGAGGTGGTTTACCATTGATGTCCTCTGAAGAGTCTTCCTTGGTGGTCCCCTTTCCAAGTACCAACCCTGCTTAAGCTTCCAAGATCTGATGGGATCAGGCTAGGCCAGTGGTGGCGAACCTTTGGCACTCCAGATGTTATGGACTACAGCCAACATGGCCAATTTTATCAGCTCCCTAGCCAATGGGAATGGCCAACCATACCTGGCAGGGCTGATGGGAATTGCAGTCTTTATCGATCTGAGTGCTAAAGGTTCAAACCACGGGCTAAGGCTGTGCCTCTGTTCTTCCCCAATTCATTTATATACATATGTAAAGAGATGGAATCAGAGATACGTTGCATTTGGTGATGCCAGCCATTAAGAATCAACCCGTATACCTAGGCAATATGAGTGATGGGATGGGGGCTCATAGAAGTCTGAGGTAGAGCAGGATGAGGAGTTTTTCACTGGAGAAAAGGAATGGAGAGGGCTTAACTCCCCTTTTCCGAAGCCGTTGTTCTTGATGCAGCTAACAAGTGATTGCTTTAAGAAGCAATCACTTGTTAGCTGCAAATCAAGAACAATGTTGCAAATTTTGGATTGTAGTTTCCCTACACCCCCAGTCATCTAGAATAGCATTTTGTGTTGGCCCCTTGCAGGAAAAGTATTTGCCCTGTGCCTCAGAATAAATAAGATAAATGACATCATTACATGTGGATTTTAAATATAAATAATTGATCAATAGTAGAACATCTCCCCCCACCACCTACAAATAAACTTTAGTGTGATTAATAGCTTTCTGTTTTTTCAAGGCCCAGAATGCAAATATAAGAGCCCTTCAATTAACATGTAAATGACAGATTTGGCTGCAGTGTTCTGGGGACTCTGAACTTCAGTATGGCAAGCCATGAGCATCTTTTAGCCTCCCTATTCTTCAGTTCCCCCATGTGCTTCCCCATCTCACATGCCTCATCTTCTGCTCCTATTCAGAGGCTCCCCTTTTTCCATCTCAGTGCTCATCTCTGCCACTGTCCAACTTCCCAACTCCCGCCTGTTGTCTGGACCTGAAGGACTGTCGCCATCCAAACTTAAGGATTTGTATGGAAAGCGAAAACTGAAAAAATTCTTAAAAGGCAGGAGTTCTTTTGTTGCAGTAAAACTTCTATATATCTCTGTTGTCTATACCTATCATCGTCATCGTCATTATTATTATTTTCCTCTGTGGTGTTTCTTTCAGCCTTCTGGAGGCAAAGTTTGGTTTCTGATATAATGTTGGTAGCAAAGTGTGAAGGACAGAGGAGGTAACAGAGAAGGCGACTTGCTAATGCAAAAGCAGTGTACTGAAAGTCACTTTTATTTCTTATTTATAATCTACATGCACACTCTGGATAATAGATGACAACGCTCATTCAGTACTTTAACTTCAAAGCAGAGAGAAGGCATGGATGACAGATCTGGGAGCTGGAACACAAAGGTACTAACAACAAGAGGGAAAATGCCTGTTTACTGGATTGCATTTGTTAGCACGCTGTCTTCGGATATTGTTCCCCCAGGAATAGCAAGAATATGTGCTGCGAGAACAATGATTTAACATCTGAAAATGGTACTTAAAGAGTTTTCTGTCTGGTAGTAATGTGATGAAGGCTTCTGAATGGAACCTGGGGACTTCATTTCTTCTGTTTATCTATATGTCTCTCTGGTTTTAGTCAGCGGTAATTGCATATTTAACCCCTTAAATAGATATAACCCTCTCAGCCTCAACTGCTTCCCTCTCCTCCCCTTTCGCTATCACATCTGCTTGTGTTATGGAACAGCTGCACTGTTTGAATCCCTTTGCCAAAAGGGAGAACCTCTGAAAATCCAAAAGAATTTTGAGAATCTCTGTGTCTGGGCTCCCTCTAACATTGGGGGCAGGAGACTGAGGCCGTTGGACTCCGGCTCACAGGAGCTCACACAGCAGTTTTAAAGCGATTTAGGATAGTCTTAAAGAAGAGAGAGAGAGTGTTCAAATAAGAAAGAAGGTTGGAGATCTCTAAATTTGAGCTGCTTATCTCAGCAGTATGGTTATGTGATGCTCTTTCAATTAGGACTTTTCTGGAGGGCTCGGTTAATAGCATATGCGAAACAAATATTAACATAAATTTTTTAATTGTGCCAAAATCCCACATCCCTCCAAGAGGGGAGGAAATGTGTTTTTATGTAAAGAGGGTATTTGAAAGAGGAAAACCACCCAGTTGGAATTAAAGGTGCTTTTGGAAAGCAACAAGAGCTACTTTAAAAAAAAAAGAAAGAAGTTTATTTTCATGGTATTTAAATTGACACCAGTGGGTATTTTTTTTAATTAGTGCATCTTTAAAATGTGCACATGTCTCTATAAGTCATTTTGGCAAATTTGACTCATTCGTACAGCACTAGCTGCTGTAAAAGAGGCCAGCACAGCCTGCAGGAATCAGAATTAAAAGTTTCTGCAAGCTGTTGTCGACATGAACCACATCTCATTAACTTAAAAAATGGAGATTATTTGCCTGAAAGCTTGATTTGACTAACAGTAATCAAATATTAGGCTGAACGTAGAAAGGGGAGGCGGAGGGGGAAGAGAGAAGCTTCGCTGTTGTGATCTCTATCGCTGAGTGTTTTGTGGTTTGTCTTAAATAGCTGTATAAGATTTCTGTTTTGACAAACATAACGGGGGGGAGGGGGGAGAAATGAGTAACAAATAGACATATGGCTTTGAAAATAATCTCAGGTTGGTTTCATTTTACATTCAGACACATTAACTATGAAGTTTGTTGGAGAGGAATATGATTTCTCTGTGGCTTCTTTCGTTAAGTAGACAGAATTAATTAGCTTACATAGTTTCCCTGTGAATGATTCAAGTTTAACTACTGGAAATCAGTCCTCTCTCTCACTTATCTTTCCTTCTCTCTCTCTCTCTTTTTCATCCTCTGCTAAATAGGAATGAACCTCAAATTTATACCCTAGGTTCATTTTATTGTTTTAACTAAATATGATGAAGTAGGTTGTAAAATTGTGCATAAAAATCAGCCCAAATAGAAAGCTGCCTTTCTTATCTGTCGTGCGTTTGTTAAATAGCTTGTTAGTTCAATTAAGTATCTTGAAGCTAAATCTCTTTTGGGCAATAATTAAGGTGTTTCAATTGCGTTTGATTTTCATAAGAATGGTATATTGCTGCTTTTGGGATTCCATGTTAAACAGGAGGATGGCATTTAGTGTAAACTGTAGTGCACATCACAGTGAGGGGGTGGGGGTGTTAAACAAAAGAAGATAAAGTCTCCTGTGTATTTGTGTGTGTGTGTGTGTGTGCGCGCGCGCGCTTTATGTCTCTGAACTGAGAACATGTGCTGCATTTTAGTAAAGGAACATGAGCCTTGAATGTAAGTAACTGGTTTTTGCATTAGGTACTCCCTGGAGGTAGCAGAAAAATATCATGTCCCTGCATGAAATGCGAATGTGAAATCTACCAGAAAGAAATATTTATGACCATTTTATGCTTGATTAGACTGGGATGACATCTGTTAGAAGACAGGCACTGGACAAAGAGAGAGACGCTGGAGGGCAAATGTTAACAGAGTTGTTTAGATGATGCTGGGGCAGAAGCGTCCATTTACTGCCAGGCAAAACATAGGAATTGTGTTAGCAAAGAGCACAGCTGACAAGAATTCACTCTGATGGAGACACTGGATGCTGCTTAGCTGAAATACTAAAAATGCAGCTGTTGATATTCACTGCTGTGCCCCATGCTTCATCGCCAGGCATCTGAGCTCAACACAGACACTGTTAACTTTCCTGAACCAGAGGTGTTAAGAAGTTTCCATCAACATTAATCCACCATTTAATGAAAAAGGAAGGGAAAGGCTTGTCTTTTTCCCCCCCCTTCTCTTTTCAGGCGGCAGTTTTAAACACATCACACTTCAGCTGTTCAGGGGAGAGCACTACGAAGTGTGTCTCCCTTTCGGAAATCCCATTTGAAACAAGCAGTCCTCCCGTGGTTGCCCGGGCAGTTCTTCCCATTTCATTTAGTCTGTGTAACAACAAAAAAGAGAGGAACTTTTGCTCCCTTAGCCTGTGACCTTACTGTTTTTTCTGCAAATGAGACCTGGTCCCTTGGGCTGGATTGCACGTCTCCTTTGAAGGCAAGGGGCCAGGTTGTGACCTCATGTATTCTAGTGTAAAACCTGGATTTCATCACCAAACGTCATTAGCGTTATGGAAGAGATTGACACAGGGACCCAGCTGTTGAACCTGGTGTGGACATGCAACTTCAGAATTGCTAGATAAACATGCCGGCATTAGCAGTGTTGTGTTAAGTGCACAAATGTGTAAATACTGCTTGTCTGCATAAGCAGAAGTTTCTTTCTTTCTTTCTCTCTCTCCCTCCCTCCCTCTCTGTGGTGTTGCTCTGTCTGGAATGCTTATGGGAAATGTGATTTTGTTTTTGTTTGCAGCAGTTCTGTTGTTTTGATTTTGTCTGAGTAGTATGGAAAACAGTACGTCACTTGGAGTGGGTGTTTGTCTACTGGCCATTTGGCTATTGCATGTTTATTTCTCATACTTAACACATGATGACAAGAGAAACCCAAATGGCATCCTTTTTTTCCAGTTGGCTTTGACTGTTCAGTGTAATAATAGGGAAAAGAAAACAAAAGTTAATAGACGTAGCAGTTTTTATATTGTTCCCTTGCTGATAGATGACTCCGGGCTCTCTCCCCCCCACCCTCCATAGTTAAGGGGCTGTTTAGACAAAGGTCAGATGAAAACATACATCACTCCCTCTAATAAAGTGATGTGGATGATGTCACACGTTTTGCATATAGTTGTGAAAAATGGTAACTTAAGTAGCACAACCTATAAAAAGGCAATAAACAATTTTAATATCATTAGTCTGATAAGTTTATGGTAGTTTTACCTGGGTTTTAGGCAGTATGTAGCATAAGCTACCCTAATAAATGTCCTTTAATTAAAAGAATGATTTAAAATAAATTTCTGACTTGAAAACATAATGTGCTATTCCCCAAGCTTTACTTAAAAGTGATGACTGAAAAGATTTAAATGTAGGCTGTTCTAATTCAGGCTAAGGTGGTTTTTATTTTATTTTTGAAAACCATGGTGGGGTGCCTGTTTGAATCTATAGAATTCCACTAAGACTAGATAATTTTTATATGTAGTACAGAATGGGAAAGTATTATTAATTTTTCAATTTCTTTCTGTAGATATGTAATAATTGTACCCCTGGACTGCCAACGGCTCCCATTAAAGATTTAAAAAGCAAAAGAAAGGTAGAATCAAAACGATGGTTTTTTTGGATTGAATAATGTAAAATAACTGCAGGGCAGTAGCAAAATGGAAAGCTATTGGCAAAATAAAATCCTGGTATACTTTTTTTTTTTTTGCTTGAAACGCACTTAGATACTGACACAGTTGCATGCATCTTGTCGCAAGGTAGGATAGGATAGGAGCTCGGGGGAGGGGGATACCTTTGTGTGTTGTCCAAAGCAGCCATAATTTAAAATATACTTTCGCCTTTCAGATAATTTGTAGAATGCAGTTTTCATGCTGTAAGTGTGCAATATTATGTGTGATATATAATATTATATGAATATAATATTGATTAGTAAAAGATTGTTGCCTAGCATTTTGATGTTTAACCTATGGTGCCATTTTCAGAGGAGCTGTGATGTTTGGGTTTGTAGAAATAGACATTTCCCAGTTTTTGTTTTTTTTACTTTGTTAAAAAAAAGTAATCAAACTTGGGGAGAGCCCTCCAAGACCAAAAAAAAAAAAAAAGTTTAATCCTTTTCCCAACAAATACATTCAAGGCGGCTTGAAAAACCCAGCTAAACTCCTCCCCCCTTTCTCTATACTGTCTTTATCACTTTGCTCAGTTCCACATAATAACATCTTCATCTGAGATTGCTGTGGCACAGGGGAACTGCATTTGTTGATCAAATTTGGCTGGATAACACTGTGATCTTGTATCCTGAAGTGCGGAGATGTGCCTGGAATATGCAAGCACAAAGCTGGCCTCCTGATTGATTGATTCTGCCTGTCATAGAACAAGATAACTGGATCAGTAAATACCCTGTGCACTTCAACTTCATCTACACAATCAAATGTGAGGGCATCATGGGGCTGAAAAATACTGAGGCATGATGGGAATATATGTATTTGACAGTGATAGCCAGGCACTTACCAACGAGGAAAGAAGAAGAAATGCATTGTGTGTGTTCACACATGAGCAACAGTGAATGTTGCACTAATTCCTGAATATCTGCCATAGGTCAGATCAGTTCCAGCTTTTTCTCTCTCCTTCCTTCCCCACCCTCTGTTTATATTCACTATTGGTATAATTCCACCAGTTTCACGTTGTTTGAGCAGAATGGATTTATCTTGGTGTAAAAATGAAATTAGCGATGCAATGATCTCTCTCTTTGTACCACTCTCCATCCCTCGGCCTTTTGTAGTTTCAATTTTACACTATTAATCAAGGAGGAGTAAAGTATCGGTGTTTTTTATATAAAATGTCTGGAAGGATTAAGTGCACTAAAAAGAAACCTTCGGCCAGTTCAACATTTTGCTATTTAAAATAGCAATTTCTTCAGTTTAATCAAACATAAATTTTCTCTGTTATCTGCCACTCTTATCACAAGCAAACCTCAGTTTCTGTTCATGGCGAGCCAAAGTTCATGGGGGTAAGGCTGTTCCTCTCCCCCACCCCTATACCACACTGAAATTGCACACAGGAAGTCTTCAATAACCTGCTGCTTATTGTGATGTTGGAACTGAGAACCTCAGCAAATTGTGGGTCCCCCCCTTCCTTGGATACAAAGCAGGATTCTAAAATAATTAAGACTCCTGCTTTGTAAGCAAGAAATAACCCACATTCTTAAAGAGTAGCTTTGGACATCACAGTCAGTTGCAGTTTACTGATGCTTTCTCAGTTTGCAGTTTTGGTTCTGTGACCCATTTGACTCCTTTGTATCACAAATAAATGGAAACGTGTTGACCAGGTTCCACTATGCCCTCTACTTTGCTTCCATGGAAGGGCTAGAGGGGAATGCATACCGTTTAAGCCATGAATCTAACAGTGGTGGCGAACCTATGGCACGGATGCTAGAGGTGGCACTCAGAGCCCTCTCTGTGGGCATGCGCAGAGTCGCCCCCCCCACACACATCTAGGCTGGTCTGGGCCGCTGGGCTCAATTATTAGCATTAAACCTAAGACCTTGTTTTGGGGAAGCAGTGTAGGTAACACTGTTAAGCGCTGTTAAACCCCACACTTGGATTTTCACATGTGGAAGCTAACTAAAAGCTGCTGATCCTTTACCTGGGAGTAAGCTTGGTTGCTGGCAATGGGACTTGCTTCTGAGTAAACCCTCCTAGGGTTGTGATTCACCCATTGGAAGAGTTACACGGTTGCTTCAAAGCAAAGCCACTGACTACCACCAAGCTTACTCCTGAGTAACGCACGCCAACCGTTTTTTCTAAACTAAAACCTTAGTATTCAGGTTAAATTGCCGTGTTGGCACTTTGTGATAAATATGTGGGTTTTGGGTTGCAGTTTGGGCACTTGGTCTCGAAAAGGTTCGCCATCACTGTACTAGGAAGAGAAAAGATTCAGATTTGTAGTAGGTTTGAGCCTCATATTTCTTGTGTTTCATGTGCAATACACAAATAAATTGATATAAAAAGGGGCCTGTGAAACCCACAAAGGGGGGGGAAACCCTATTCCCCCCTCCATCACTCCAGACTTCCTTCCTTCTTCTCCCCCAGTCCTGATCTTTTGCTGGCTCAGCTGATGCTGCGAAAGATGAGAGCAGTCTTCTTCACTAGCACTACTCTGCCTTCCAGACAGTTACCTCCCTAGTCTCTGTGCCTTTGCAGCATGAGGCACATCCTGTGGTTTGTGCTTGGCGAGCAGCTCTCCATTCCAAGTCCATAGGGATGGTCTACCCTTTTCAAGGTGGTAGACTGTTTGGGAATACACTTGACAAAATCCTGGTAGAGTAGAGATAAGAAATAAGCCATGCCAAGAAGAATTTGGAAGAACGACAGATAACCTTTATACCCGGCCTCCATTTGTTCCTACCACATGTCCCCATGCTTTACCAGAGAAGAGCATAGAGGCCAAACAGCAGAGGAACCTTTCACAGAGAGTCATGCCCCAACAGGTCTTTCCAGTTTCAGCCCTTCTGATCTAACAAAGTTGATTGGCATATTAGAGAGGGAAAACAGTGATGCAGGCCAATTCTAGTGGGGGAAAAGGCTACAACTGTTTGGGGATCAGTGGCTACAGTCACACTTTGACCATTGGATACAACAAATCATTCCATTTCGTTATACATAGAGTTTTCCAGCCATCCCCTGTTTCTTGCCTCTCCCAGATCCTGCAAAATACATCAGACAATGTTTGTCATACAACATTTGCCAATGATAAAAGCATAGAAAAGATTCCTCCTTGTGAAAGATGCTAAGGAGTCCACTCCATATTCTTCATGATTTCCAACAAGAACAGGCAGGCCGTAGTAGATCTAAAATATGTCAACAGGTTGGTGATTCAAACACATTTTCTCATGGAGACCCTACATTCAGTCACCAAAGCCCTCAATCTGGCATCCTTCATGACTTCCATTGATTACATGGAAGCACACCTGTACATTGGTATTTATGTGGGCTATTGTAGATTCCTCAGATTCTCATACCAAGACCAGCACTTCTAATTCCAAGCCCTTCCATTTGGACTAGCTTTAGCTCCTGGAGTGTTTTCTAAGGTTCTGATGACACTAGTGGCCCTTGGCTGAAGGCAAGGAATCCAGGTCAATTCTTATCCGAACAGTATCCTGATTTGTTCACCAACAAAGGAGAAAGCCATCAAAGCCCGATCATTAAATGTTGGACAGTCACAGTTGCCTCTTGAACAGAGTCACCTGCATTTGACACAAAGGCTACAATATTTTGGGGTCATCCGAGCCATTCAAAAGTGTCTCATTCCTGAAAGTGATAGTTCAGGATAATTCTGCAGTCGTCCATTGATTTCTTACATAGAGATGATACATGGTGTTATCAGCTCTCACCAAGATCCTTTTGAAGCATTAAAAGAGGTGCCTCTTAAGTGATTTCACAAGAAAACCTTGTTCTTAATGGCAGTGACTTCTACTCAAAGGGTCTCAGAGCTGGGAGCCCTGTCAGCCAGGAAAGATGATACTCCAACCGGGCCCTGCCTTTATTCCCAGTGTGAACTCCTTGTTTCACAGAAGGCAGGTGACCACCAGTGGTGGGATTCAAATAATTTAACAACTGGTTGTTTACAAGCACCATTTTAACAACCGGTTCTGCCGAAGTGGTACGAACCTGCTGAATCCCACTATTGGGTGTCATACAGACACGCAGGCAGTGCTCGGTAGTCAAGTTTGGTTTTAAGGTCATCATAGAAATTTCTGACTCACAAATGTCAAATCCAAAGGTGCAATACAGCAGAGGTACAGGCCAAGGTCTGGATGGAGCAGGCACACATGCAAACACAGCATGGTCGAAAGTGAGCAGACACGTTGCTTCCACACAGCTCCGCATTTCCCAGCCTCTATTGAACAGGATGTTGCTCAAGCATCCTAAAAAGTTTAGGATGTTGTGGGTTTTCCGGGTCGTATGGCCGTGTTCCAGTAGTATCTCTGGCTGGCATCTTAAACATCAGGAGAAAATACTACTGGAACATGGCCATACAACCCTAAAAATCAACAACATCCTAGTGATTCCGGCCGTGAAAGCCTTCAACAATACAAGAGACTTTGTTCAGTTAACCTAATTGGCTTTTGGCAGGGCAGGATTGGACTGTAGGTAGGCATTTGGATGTTTTTTTGGTTTTTTGCAAAATAGTTTTCATTCGAAACTTTATGAAAGTATGCAAAATATTTTCCTGATTAAACTGCACCAAGGAAGGAAAATATTTCATGAGCAAGTAGGGATCCTGTCCCATGAACTTCATTACATTCCCACGGATGTGTGTATGCTGCAGTTGCAGACACCGTCAAACAATTACTTTGTTTTGTGGTCTGTTTGACGCCTGTTGGATGGGATTTTCCCAAGCGTTCCAAAGGGAGGAACAACTCTTAATTTAATCATCATGGGATTTTAGTGCCTAATTTCCTTTGGCCCCTAGGTAAACTTTGGTATAATTGCCTTTGCAATAGCACCCTTAGACCATTAACTCCAGAATCCAGGCTCCTCTTAAAGTTAGTGGATGTACCCCCAAAACACTGATTTGAGAACTGGTGAGTCAAACAAACATACAAACAAATTAAAAATCCCTGACATAAATATAGTATATATTATGTTAATGGCATTTGTTTGACTTCAGGGTCAGAGTGTCGTACAAAATTATTTAAAGTAGTTTTAAATGGCAATTTTAACAGTTGAAAGTAATCTGTCATTATCTCCATAACAACTTAATCCTGACAATACAGAGGTTATCGAGGTTAGAAGAAGAAGAAGCGTTTGGATTTATACCCCCCCCCTTTCTCTCCTGCAGGAGACTCAAAGGGGCTTACAATCTCCTTGCCCTTCCCCCCTCACAACAAACACCCTGTGAGGTAGGTGAGGCTGAGAGAGCTCCGAGAAGCTGTGACTAGCCCAAGGTCACCCAGCTGGCGTGTGTGGGAGTGTTCAGGCTAATCTGAATTCCTCAGATAAGCCTCCACAACTCAAGCGGCAGAGCTGGGAATCAAACCCGGTTCCTCCAGATCAGAGTGCACCTGCTCTTAGCCACTGCTCTTAGCCACTACGCCACTGCTAAGGCAGACCAGGGACTTGACAACCCTTCTGGATTGGGGTTATACTTCCTTTGAAAAGCCAGGTGCACAGCTTGGGAGTGCTGCTTGATGCAGCTGTCATTGTAGAAAACCAGATAGCTATCATGGCATTGAATGCTTTTGCCCAGCTTCAGTTGACGTGCCAGCTGTGTCCATTCCAGGTTCAGTCAGATCTAGCTATAGTGCCTTAGCTACATCTGGATAGGAACATTGCAATGCGCTGTATCTGAAGGACCATCTTTTCCCATATGTTCCTACTTGGAGAGTGAGATTGCAGGAAGCGGTCCTCCGGTCTGTCCAATCAATCAAAGAAGCTCATCTTCTGGACACCTGAGAGACTTTTTCATAATTATGGAACAACCTCTCTAGGTAGGTGTGCCTGGCCTTCTCATTTTTGATTGTCAAGAGACAACTGAAGGCAGTTCTATTTAGGGCAGAATTTGACTACTTTTGCATTTTATTTATTATCAGTCCTAATGGAGATTTTAAACAGTAATCTTTTCTGTGTTTCATAACTGTTTGATTAAATTTCAAGTCACCTTGAGATGCCACAAGGTAGAAAAGCTTTAACGGGTTTAAATAAATAAATAAAATGCAGGGAGATTATCAAAGGTTAAAACAGAGCAGCATCCGTCATGATACCCCCAAACAGATGCCCCATCTCTGCAGGGAGTTAAAGCTGTACCGCTAAACTCAACATTCTTAACTCCTGGTTCACTAGTTTAGCTAGGAGGTCTTGTTGAGGAGATAGTTGTTCCTAAGCGCAATCGCAAACCACCTCTGTTAGTCTCTGCCTTAAAAACCCTAATTAGTTGCCGTAGGTCAGTTGTGATGTGATGGGACTTTAAACACAGACACAGACACGAACACAGCTTCAGATTAGCCTGCCAACAAGACCCATCCTGCCAAAATTACCACCCTTTCTTTATCCACCTGTTTTATATCCTTCTATATTTCTTCTACTAATTTGGATTTTATTTATTCATTGACAAGGAAGTAACGAGGGCAGAAACTGTAGATTCTTGAAATCCTTTGCCCAGAACAGCTCATACAACTCAGTTCCCCTCCTTCTCTTCTGTCTAGTTGCCAGAAGGTGATATTTCAGGAGACTGGAAGGAAAGGAGTAATACGTAACAGAATTATAGAGTTGGAAGAGACCCCAAGGGCCATCAAGTCCAACCCCCTGCAATGCAGGAACACATAAAGAATGTATAAAAAAGAAAAATAAACCCTGAAAAGTGATTTACAGTCCAGTCCTATGCAGAGTTATCCATTGTCCATTGACGTCCATTGACGTCCATTGAAGGTTAGATGTGTAGGATTGCATTATTGGTCTCATTGTGGTCTCATTGTGCCTTCTCTTGTTTTCTGCAAATGTGTTATAGGGATGATTCTGGGAAGCACATGAGAAGGGTTAGAATGAGATTTCATAATGGGGGAATTCAACCTGGTGGCTAAAAATTGCTACTGGTGGTTGTGAAATAATGTTGGTAAATGTCCAATTTTAATAAAGGCACAAAGCAGAAAAATTCTGGTCACTTTTTGTAATATTTCCAGCAGCTGAAAAAGCCCCATTCCTTTCTTCTGAATAAGTTGGCATATCTATGTTTTATGTGGAGCAGGTTCTTCCGAGTTTCACCGGTTCCTGTTTGTTTTTACATAGGACAAAACTAGCATATTGACTTGGGACCAGAAATTCATCGATTGGCAGTGTGCTTGTTTTAATAGAGATGATTTGGCTTACTTGCACCGGCCTACCACACTTTGTACCTGCTACAGTTTCTGAATCATCCTTCTTGGGAAGCACCATGTAGAGTGCACCACAGCGATCTACTCTAGAGGCTATCAAGGTACCAATAACAGAAGCTAGGCCTCTGTTTTCCAGTAGAAAACATAACTGATCAACCAGCCAAAGTTGTTAAAAAGCAGCCAAGTCACAGCCTGAACCTGGGGTTTAGGATTGCCAGCTCTCTGTAGGGAAATTATTGGTGATTTGGGGGTAGAGAGAGTTTAGAGAAGGGAAGAGAGAGTTTAGAGAAGGGAACAAGATTATCAACCTCCAGATTCAGCCCGGAGATCTCCCAGTATTAGAACAGATCTCCAGACCACAGAGATCAGTTCTCCTGGAGCAAATGGCTCCTTTGGACTCTCAAGCATTATACCCCACCCTAACTCCTCCCCCAGGCACCCCCCCCAAATCTCCAGGTATTTCCAACATAGAGTTGGCAAGCCTAGAAGGGAAGGACCTGAGCAGTGTGTAATGCCATAGAGTCCACCTACCAAAACTGCCATTTTCTCCAGGGGGACTGATATCTGTCATCTGGCAATCAGTTGTAGTTCTGAGAGATCTCCAGGCCCCACCTAGAGATTGGCAACCCTTAAGGTTACTTAAGTCAAGTCCATCATAGAATTAAAGTATGAGATCAGGAACATTGTAATTTGGCGTTCTCCCAATAAATGCTAACATTTGCCCATAATTTCCATGTAGTAGTGTCCGAACATATTTTGACTTTTGGTCGCTTCTGTAATGAATGTGAGACTTTGTGTATATGATTTAATTGAAACCCTAGCTGCTGATTATTACAGGAAAGACTAAGTTAGAAAGCAGAATAATAGATCATTATGTCAAAATGGTGTCTGAAAAAGTATCTGATAATCAGTGGTACTTGTTCGTATTCACAGTATTATATGTGCTAAGATTATCTAAGACAGTGGTGGCGAACCTTTGGCACTCCAGATGTTATGGACTACAATTCCCATCAGCCCCTGCCAATTGGCCATGCTGGCAGGGGCTGATGGGAATTGTAGTCCATAACATCTGGAGTGCCAAAGGTTCGCCACCACGGATCTAAGATGTATTTGTGAGATCTCAGTACTTGAGAAAGGAATCACTGAGAGGGTGTACAGTTTTGTGAGCAGGATGCTGGACTAATACTGGGACAATCTGGATTCTAATTCCTCACTTAGCTGTGAACCTCAATAGACATCCTTGCTTTGAACAGTTTTTCATAGACTACCCTACCTCTCAGAGTTGAGATAATGAAATGAAGGAGAGCAGTCCATATATTTCATTTTGAGCTCCTTGGTGGAAGGACATTAAAAAAAAAAGTAACAGCAAGTCAAGGCAGATTAATTCATAAACCCCACTTGCATGAAACAAGAACCAAGGAAGTTACCTTAAAATATGTTACAGTCAGATACCTTAGAAATAATAGTAAGGTGCATGAAATACATGGAAATCTTCCATTGGCATCACCTAGTGATGGATTTCAGTGGAGTCTTGATAATGCATAAAGTTAACACCATGTTTACAAATGTGAGATTCATAAAACACATTGAATCCTTTCTAATATGAAGCAAGTTGGGTTTTCCCCATAAAAAGCATACTAGAACCTTCCAAACATTTCAGTGCGCCTTGTTCTCCTTCCCTTTATTTTTGAAGAATGCAAGCAGTAGGGTAGTTAACATATTCTTTCTCATAGAAAGAAGTTTAATGTTTCTGAACATGAAGCATCGAATACAGATTGGTCAGGTTCTGACTTCTAATGATAACTCTGCCACCTTTCTCTGTCGGGGCTTGTTTTCCTTGGCTACAACTTCTGAGGGAGAGTGACATATTTATGTACCAAGCAAGTATTTAGTTTTGGAATTTACACATATGAATGATGACCTAAACAGAATTCATTTATTTTCCCTCTTTTCCCTCTGTAGCTCTTTGAAATGTGAGGTTACATATTGCAGACAAGTCTCAGCGTATCCACCCCAGCGCTTGACCACCAGAATTAATAAGTAGCCACATTCCTTGATGATTCTGTAGGGATTGAAAGCCAGGCAGCAGAGTTTGCTATGCAAGAGAGTTAATAAAAATTTTCATTGCCAGAGGAAAGCTTATATACAGTAGTCTGTTTGTCCTGTATTTCAACCACCTGAGTCGGAGCCAAAAAAGCAATTGTCTATTCCATATTTCAAACAGATGCTGTGGAATAGAAAAGGTGTCTAGAATTCACATCAATAAAAAAAGGCTGGCTCTTTAAGTTCCCTTGAAGGAAGTGAACCCATAAAAATGTTGCTGCCGACTTGTTTGTCCAGCCCTTTGAAGTATTTAACATTCATTTAGCCTGCAAATCATTACTGCTCAATGTTTCATTGAATTATCGAAGTCTGTTAAACACATAACCTTGTAGTGCACAAAAATTGATTCCTTTGGCAGATATATTAATTTTAACAGTTATCCATTTAAAAGGGCGTTATTGAAGTGGGCCACGTTTATGTGCCGAATAGGCACAGTAAGTACATGTTATAGATGTAAGCGTCATTTAAACATCATCATTATTTTTATGGCCATTAATTTGGAATCACAGGAAAGCAGATCTTAAGCTTGGGATTCTTTCAGACATTTCCTGTCCCCTGCGCTGCTACAGTTTGCTTCTTATTGGCAGACCAAATATGATCATCAATGAAAGTCAAAGATGTGTGTGGTGTGACTGTGTATGGCACAAACCAAGAGAGTTTTATCCTCGGGCTTCCATCAGATAAAACAATAGCTTAATAAACTCGAGTTTATGTGGTCAGTTTTCATGCTAGCCACCAGGTGATAGTAGATGTGGGTAACGTGTGACAGGTTCATCAGCTCCCAACTAAACTCCAATTGATGCTAGTGGTGCATTCCACACAGCAAAAAAAAAAAGACATCTGTGGGGCATCTTAAGAAGAGGCAACTACTTCTTTTCTGCATACCCAAACTAAGACGCCCAAGGAACATCTTCAAAAGAGGCAGATTCTGGCATGCTTTCCAGACAGCAAAGGCATCAGAGGGGAATAGAGACTGTTTCCCGTCTGTTTTGCTCTTTGATAATTTTCACTCTCAGCTTGTGTCCAACATTTTGTGTGCAGCTGACGGTTGCCCCAGGATGTTTGCTCTTCACACTCTGATCCTGGGCATCTTTTCAGCCCAAAAAGTACATAGCTGTGTTCAGCTTGTCCTGCCGATTCCGGAAATATATAGTTTCCTATTCAAAAAAAAAATTGATGAGCTATCTCCGTAGCTATGCAGACACAAATGTGAGAATCTTAGCTATTGGGAAGACCAGTCTACCCCCTATTAAGAAGCATTGGGTTGGTCTGCCCTTTGCGTACTGACTTAGTAACTGCACAGAAAAATTTAAGTCAGTCTGCGGAGGGCAGGTCAATCCGAAGCTTCTCAATGGGAGGTGGGTCTTTGTATTTTTGTATTTGTGCCTGCGTAGCTACGGAGATAGCTCATCAAAAAAATTTTTTAAAGCTAGGACAACTATATCATGCCGGAATAGGCAGGACCAACTGAGTACAACTATGTACTTTTGGGGCTGAAAAGGCGCCCAGGATTGGAGCCCATAAGGCAAACATCCTGGGGCAATCTTCAGCCAATGGCAGAAGGGAGAATTCCCTTCAGCTACAAAATGTTGGGCATAAGCTGTGGGTGAAACGGACCAGAGAGCAAAATAAGATGTCTCCTGAGCATTGCATTCTGCACAGTCAGACAGGAGATGTTTTGCAGGAGATGGCTTAGAGGAAAAAAGTGTACCTTGAAACTTTCTCCCCCAAAAATGCCTTGAGCTAAAATAAGGGGTCCTGAGGACATCTTGGGAAGAAAGCTGTGAGGTGCTTTCTCAGGACACTTTTTTAAGCATCTCCAGGAAGTCTTATTTAGGCTGTATGGAATGAATCAAGAATTGTTTCAAATCACACATCTTCCATTTTCTAGTGATGATGAACCAATGCCTTCTCTCCTGTGTCAGTTCCTCCAGAGGTGTCACTGAGACAGTGCTTAGCAGCAGAAAATGCCATCAGCAGTGAGTGAAAGAAGAACATTAAAAATCACTATTAGGGCTAACTTAGAAAAAATAATAACATGGGGGTGGAGGGTGTCAATTGAAAACCAGCAGGGTGGCAAACCTATTGTACTGTAGTGGTTATGCAGCAGCCTCCAGGCCTTTATGGTGATTGGTGACACACTAGAGATATTGTTAAATTGCCTTTTTTATTGGTTCTTGAGCTTTCTGTATTAAAATACAATTCTTTGGAAGAAGTGAAGAGAATCCTTATATTCAGAGATAAATGCAACCCCTCCCCCCACCAAAAATATGGACATTGAGCTAAATTTCATTGGTATTCATTGACCAATTCTCAGTAAATAATCCTTATACTTTAATTTTGGGGTGTAGTTCCGCAGCAAGTCTTTCAATGAAGCAGTGTTCTAGCCAGATGGTATCTGTCTCCTCATTTCCTCACCAAAACCAGTCTTTGGAAAGGGTGTGTTGTATGTGATAATGCTCTTCAAGACACAAGGGTGTTTGTGTGTGGATGGATGGACGGGCGGGCGGGCGGGCGGGCGGGCGGGCAGGCAGGTAAATGTGCCCCTTATTTTAACTCAAGGCAGGAAGGTTCTATAGCTTCTTATATATGCTGTCAGTATAATTTAAGGAAATCTGAAGATCAAAAGAATCAAGTATGTGTGATTTTTTTTTACTATGGGAGAAAGACAGAGTCAGAGTCTGAACAGGACAAATGGTTCTAAGCAATCCTGCATTACCAAAGAGAAAAACTGTATGCAATAATAGTTGTTTTAGTTGCAGTGTATCATACCCTGTCCCCAGGAACTATGTGTAACATGCAAGGAAAAGATAGTGTCCCATCCCACCACCCTTACAACAACACAGTAAAGTAGTTTAGGGTTATAAATGGCAGGATGGGTCATGCAGAGGATTTCCACAAATGGAATGGAGCCGAGGCTTGGGATGGAAAGAGTCAGGCAGCCCCATCCAAGGGGCCAGGTGGCTGGCCAGAGTAAGGCAGCTGCACTGCCCTGTTGTTCACATAGAGAGTTCCCAGCGGCATGGAGAGGCTTGAAAAGTGGAAAAAGCCCCCATTGGACTTAATAGACTTACGCCACTTTTTTGTGGCATAAGTCTGAAGCCCCAACTGCCGGCGTAACAGGGCTAATAATAGCCGGGAGGAAGCTGACCAACGTTGGCTCCTCCCACAGTCCCGCCCCTGCCCCCACGATGCTGGTGGTGGCAGATGCGCTGGTATGGAGTCCAGCACGGTGTCTAGCACACCATCGTAGCTCTGGCATGCAGTGGCTGCCGCATGCCAGCATAATCACCCCTCTGCCAGGGCAAGTGCTCCCACAGCCGGATTCTCCCCCGCCTTTGGATGGGGTTGTTAGAAAAGTCACCTTTCTCTGGGAGAGTGAAAAGTCCCCTTTTGTTACATGCTAGGTGACTAGAGTATTAATGCAAAAACATCTTTGCAAGCACAAATATGAAAGTGAATTTGGAGGTGAGCAGTAAATATTGGGGCTCTACTGAAGAAAAGCAGTACGGCACAAAATCTGCAAGCTCCACGCACAGCACATGAATACATTTTATTTAAAATTGGCATACAGCTTGTCTTTCAATTATTTTTCCCCTGAACAAACATATTCATTATGTTCAGTGCTCAGAAAAATTCTGCTTTCTGTGATATCAATAAATGTTAACAGCATGTTTATTCTTGAGCTTCGTATTTCTGGATGAACGGAACAGTAATCAACAGCCGAGGCATGTGACATCTAATTGTGGTTTCCTTTGGTTTTCACATTTTCCCCGGAAGAAGAACATGCACTTCAAAAGCTTGCAAGCCAGTTAGCCCACTGTGAGTGACTTTGTCTCTCCTAGGTCTCAGGTAGCTACTACCTTACACCTTTTCACTGAAGATTCCCAAGGTAGAACCTGGGATCTCCTGCACGTCAAACAGATGCTCTCCTATTGAGCCACAGAACAGCTCCACCTCACCCCAATCCACCAGCTTCGCATAGAACAGGGTTCTTGCAATAATTGTTGAAGGCTCCAGACATCCAAATGTTGGATGTGATTAGGTAGTAAGAAAACTTCCACCATTTTTTTTTCTTAACTGCACTGTTGAAGGTTCTGAAACATGTTTGTCACTTGGTAGTCGACCACCACTGGCCCCACTCTCATCCATATATTGTTTTGATTTCATGCCTTAGTTCCTTAATCCTGGGAAGCAGATGAGTAATAAACAGTTTGTTGAATTTGTGTGATGTTCCTGCCCTTAGTTTGTCCCAATAATATCTTACAACTGAAGAGCCTACAGTCACATTGTTATTTCATATTCCCCAATACGCTTACCAGCCACTTCCCTGCCACTATTTTTTTTCTTTTGGCCTAGCTTAATTCTCCAGTTCTCCTGGCTAATTGTATAATTATGTCACTTACGGTTCCTTCCCCCCGCCCTTCTTTTCACTGTGGTAGTCTGACCGTGGCTTTGGTGGTATTGAATCAGGAATCCACTAGGAAATAGAATCTCCTCCAAAATAAGGCAAAAGAGCCAGAATTTTCTCAAAAAAATTTTTTCCCAAAATTTTTTTCCATAGTTTTCAACTCTTGGTTGCTCGCTGTAACATATCTTACTACAGGATAGGGAATCTACTGTTGGCAGTCATTATGGTCACTATGCAGATCAACTGACATCTCTAGAAACCAGGAACCTATCAGCCAAATGGTGATTGCTTCTACAGTTGGCCCTTCCACATTGCAACTTTCCACATCGCTGTTCCAGCTTATCATAGACACCCCCCCCCAACAAGAGCACCCCCCAAAATGGGTTTCAGTACCACAATGGGGGCTGCTGGTGAAAAGCCCCCCACATCCACCACTTTCCAGAGCCATCTTATTAAAAAAAATTCAGGCGGTTTTCCAGATTGCGGGGTGTTGCGCCCCTAACCCTAGTGGTGTGGAAGGGGCAACTGTATTTGCTTGACTCACTAAACAAAGCAGCAAGGAAATCAGAGGAAAAGAACCAAGAGTCACTCTAGCAAAATGGCAGCAAGAATGCTGGACCTGTACAGTGGAGTTGATCACTAGTGAGAAATTAAATAGTTTGCCAAAATATTCTCATGCCTTTTATGGAGACCTACCTCTGAACTTCTCAACTTGCCTATAATCTGCAGGAATTCTAAAGAATTAACAATTCAGTCAGGCTGCCAATTTTTACTGGATTCTATAACTCCGGCCAAACAGGCAGTTAAGTTGTTCTGAACTTCAACTAAGCTCATGCTGGGGCAAAAGGGCCTTTATTTAAAAGCCTATTGGTTAGGATTCCAATAACCAACTTTTAATGTATGTAACATTAACCATTTCCTGCTTTTCGTACGTATGAGCTAACAATAGGGTGCAAGTTGCATAAGTAAGGATCGCTGTGGCTTGTTTCTGTATTTTTAAGTGCCTATCCTATTCAGGGTGTCAGTGGGAATTGGTGATGAGCATCGAATCAAATGCTTAAAACCATTATACCAGCCTTCCGCATGCAAGCCCTGTCAAGAGTGCTCTATGTGATGAGTGGATTCTGTTTTTATAATGACTAGTAGACAGCCAGTACACCCATCAGAGTGTGCCGAGGTACCGCGTAGAAATGAAGATGCACATGTGTATGTGTCAAATGCTGGAGAGCAGGAGTGGGGTTTTTTTTGCTATAAATACCATTTCATCACATTCCCTCTTACATTTCAATTTTATAAGTCTGTATGTAAGATTTCAATAGGAAAAAAAAGCATTTCAGTGGAAAAAAAACATCGGCTCTTCGACTTTTTCCAATAATGATTCTTTGAGAGGACAAGTAAATAAACATGCAAGTGTAGCCAATATGACATCTTCCTTAGCTGTAAGGTTGGAATTATATGGAAGGTGAAACAAAAGGCTATTAAATCAAGGAGAACACCTGTGTGTATATATTTATAAGGAAGCTAAGCCAATGTTTATGAGTAGTCTCTCCCTCCACCCCCCCTTATTTTGTAATCTTAACTATAGCCTTTGCATGCATGTGTTTGGCCCTACCGGTCTACACGATATGCATTAGTTAATCATACTTTATAATTTAAATGTACAAAAATACCCTTTTCTGGAATTAATGAGAAATTAGATTAGTAGACTAGAGGGACCTGCAAGGAATTTCAGGGGGGCATTAAATTTCCCCTTAACATTTCTTCTTTCCCACCCTTAAAAGCCCCCACAGTTTCTACCCTTTTCCCCACTTCTTCTCCACCCACCAACCATCCTGCCTTTATATGCCCCGCTGTCTCCAGCTTTCCCTTTCTTGGCAGCCTCTCCTTGGAAAAGCTCTCTGTGGGTTTCTCAGCGCCAGCTGCCGAGCCCAGACTTAAGTTCACATCCCCACTCTTCCACGGAAGCTTTCCGAGTGACACTGGGCCAATCACACACTCTCAGCCCAAACTGCCGCACTAGGTTGTTGTGAAGATAACGTGGTGGTGAATGAGATAAGCTGATTTGGGTCTCCATTGTTAATAAAGCCCAGATATAAGCAAAGGCAATAAACAATAAATATAGCTGAGGCTGGAGAATAGATAGAAAGTCGTCTGGTGGGTGGGTGGGAAAGAAAAAAGGAAGCAGACAGAGGGGATAGGCTACCAGGAGGAGGGGAAGAAGACATAATGCAGAGAGGAAATATGGGCAAAAGTCAAGTCCCAGTCCTTACAGCTTCCCCATTGCTCAACTGAGCCTGGCCCATCCAGCTCTGTGCAAGTCAGACAGGGTTTTCCTGGGAAGAGACTGCCATAGAGGAGGAAAGGAAGGAAAACAGAAGGCAAGGGGTACATAAATATACCAAGTAGGAAGGAGAAAAGAAGGTAGGAAAAGAAGAAAAAGGCTATGGGGGAGGGGCAGGACTTCCAGGAAGGGGAAAGAGAAAATAGTGAGGGAGGGGAAAACAAGATGTGCCTGTAACTCTTTTCAAACAAAACTGCAGTGGTAGGGTTGTAGCACACCAAATTAGCCTGGCATACTTGGTGTGCCTGTTCTTTTGTCATTATTACCACTCTGTTCCCTCACTTCTTTTGGTGTTTTAGACATATGGGACAGCAGTACTTTTACAGAAGTGTCAAGAATCTAGCATATGTCGTACATACAAATATCAGTACACCAGTAACAGCAGTAGACCATGGGTTCAAAAGGTGTGAAAACGAATTGTTGTTGCAATGAGTAACCAGCTAGACTGCCTTGTAATTCTAGATTTGTTTTGGAGAACAAAAAGCACTATGCTTTAATATTGTCTTCCACTATGCCTGTCTGCCTGTGTTATGTCGACTGGGTAACAGTCTATGTTCTCAAAGACTCAGAGGCCAAATAAGAAAGTTTGAGGCAAGAGATTTAAATATTAAAAAAATCAGTAGTTTATCAGGGTACCTTCTGCAGCAAAGGTATCCCTTCCAGGACAGAGGCAAAATGACAGAGAAACGGTGCAGTTTATATAGGATTTTCACTGTATTGGTTTCATCATTGATTACTTTCAAAGCATTCCTAAGCTTGTCAGAAGTTGCAATAAACAGTTATTTACATCAAGGTTGTTCCTGTCAGAAATGAGGGGGGGGGAATGGTTCCCGGGGTAACACTTCCTCCGGCTGCGCCCCCCCCCTCCTTACTTCAGCTGGCGGGAGCCTGCTGCAGGCCACCCCTCAGCCTGGCCCCACCAGGCTGCTTCTTTGGCCAGCAAAGGCGGCTGAAGGAGCAGCCTGGTGGGGTGGGGCCAAGTGGAGGAGTGTGGGGGGTGATTCTCCATGCCTCCAATGTGACCAGCTGGTGTGTGCCCAAGGACATGTGACCCCACATGTCTTTGTGAGCGCTCCACCTCTGGTTCCTGTCTCCCACCATGTGCAGATATCATTATCATTACAAATGGCAACAGAATCCCTGAGTCATGTCAAACAGGGGTATTGGAATAATAAACAGAAGTTTTTATGCAAAAAAGCATCCATGAGATACAGATAACAAACACCAAGCGCTGAGATAGTTTGGAGACAGATATGTTGACTCTTGGGATGTTACAGTTTGCACATCACAGACACACAGAATTTGGATACCGGAGGCTGAGTGATAGGTGGCCACAGTCTTTCTTCATCACTGAACAAGGAGTTAACAGATACCTTCTTTATTATGTGTAACAGGAATGAAAACTCATTCATACCGTCCCCAGGGAGTGAACCTTCATTTCAGTATGCAGATGGTCTGTTATCAGCTCTGTTGTGTCACCGTGAAAGGCCTCTCGTTAGCATAAAGTCAAATGGTCAGGGCAGGAAGAATGTATCACAGTCTTCTGGAAAAGACAGAACTTTCTACTATAAAGCAGAAGCAAAATTCCTAATACATTCATAACGTAAGTGACAGATACAATATACTGAATACAGGGCATAGTCTCGTCTAACACACAAGCAACTAACTAATAAGCATGATACTGAGTGGCACAAAGATGTGTAAACTCATGCAAAACTTGGAAAACAAGGAAGCCTAAAATCTAATTCTGGGGTGACACTATACCTACAGATTGATTGATGGATTGATTGATTGATGCAGATGGTACTTTTCTAATAAAATCTGCATCCCCAGTGGTCAGAGTAGACATAATAATGTATAAGTTTCATAACATGAATCCTGTAACTTGGATGTCGCCCAAAATCTCTACTGATAGAAGTGAGTTCTTTCAGCAGAGAGACAGAAATACCTACCTCTTTCCGTTGCAGTCTCCTGTATGTCTCCCAATGTTGCTTCCGAGGAGTCGGGAAACCCCTGGAAAAAACATGAGGGAGGGAGCCAGAGGCCTTAGTAACAGGGAATCAGTGAAAATGACTCCTACTTCCATCAGCAGAGCCCAACCTGTGACATTCATTTTCGTAGCCTCCCATTCATAGCAGTCATAAGAACCCAACTTTTTTTTTAGCCTGCAGGCCCCTTTGGAATTCTGACACAGCATGGGGGTACAACCACAAAATTGCAGCTTTAGGAGATTGATTCAGCCATAAAATGGCTGCTGCAGCTTACCTTGAGTCATGCAAGAAAAGTTCCCTGTGCTGTGGTGGCAGCTTCAAAAGCAACATTTTTAAAAGTCTGCCCAGCCAGTCAAATCTACAAGGGCCCAGAGTCCCACCTGACCCTGCCCACTTGATCGACACTAGGAAAGGTATCAGTGGGCACAACGGTGCCCATTAGCACCACTTTGGGGGCCACTGCATTAGAGAGATCATACCCGCTGTTTTCATATAAAAGGAATGAGGGTTCATCAGATTTGGAGAACTGTCAAAGCCTAGGATTCCTCTCTTCTGTCACTCTTAGAAGATTTCATCTTCAGTATACGAAAAACAAACTCATAGGGACAGCTTTTCCATGGAGTCATCTCATGGTAGTAGTGACTTTAATATTACATGTTGAAGGTAAGTTGGCTCCATCCAAAGAGTGTCCTTATGAGCTATTGTGCCATGGAAATGAATGGCACAAACTGATGATTGTAATTGGTCTTTTCCTCACTCAGATATGGCAAAACTTAAAAGAGGGCGGGAAGCTGGTAGTCACTTTAAAAAGAAAGTGGTAGGCTTGGACTGCTCTATGGATCCTTCTCAACTATTGGGTCAAATTCCCTGTTTGTGTAGCTATCTTACTCTGTCTGAGACCTATAGTTTCCTGGTCAATAGCTAATTTTATTGAAGTACTACACTATGGCACCTGTGTGCTGTAGTGAGTTGCTGGCAAGACCCATTACCACAATAACTGCTCCATTCTGACTACTTCCCCCTGTGGCTTGACAATGGAAGGTGGGAAGAGGGCAAAATGGAACTCTTGCTAGGTCAAATTTGGCCCAGGGATCACATGTCATCTATATTTGAAGATACTTAAATCTAGTGACTGGAACTGTGAGTGGGCAAGACACACGTTTCTATAAGCCAGAAAAGGGTCCCAGGTGTTCAGAAAAATGTGAAATCGAAAAAGAAGATACATGAGGGGGTGTAGGCTGATTTTGGACCAGTTACATACTTTGTTGTGCAGATAAAAAGTATGATATATAGCTGAAGATGGGAAGTAGAGGAAAGGTTGATGAATGATTTAGAAGGGAAAGGAGAGAGGATATAAGGGGTTGCCAGTGGGAGGGAAAGAGGAAATAGCATGGGGAGGGGCACACGGGGATAAAGACATGCCTCCCAGAAGTCCTTGCTGGTTCCCTACTGTGGAGGTGAGCCTGGCCTAGTAGGTGGCACTACACAACTGGGCCATAGTGGCTGCTGAGGAAGGGGGGAAGCTTAAGACCAAGGGGAAGATAAAGGTAGATTGACTGTTGGGCGTGAAGGAGATAGCACTTCTGACTCCAGGTCAGGAAATTCCTGAAAATTGGAAGTGGTGTGTGTGTAGAGCCTGGAGAAGGCAGGGTTTGAAAAAGGAGAGGACCTGAGAAGGGTATGAGGCCATTGATTACGCCTCCAAAATGGCCTTTTTCCTCAGGAGAATTAGGATTGTCAACCTCCTGTAAGGGGTGGAGATCATCCAGAATTGCAGCTGATCTTCAGATGACAGAGACCAATTATCCTGGAGAAGATAGCTGTTTGGAGGTTGGATTCTGTCATTATACCCTGCTGAGGCCATGTCCCTTTTCAGATCTCACTTTCCCAAGGCTCCGCCCCCTAAGCCCCAGGAGTTTTCCAACCTGAAGCTGGCAAATGTATGTGGGGAACTGATATCTGAAGTTGGGAGATCCATTGTGATTCCTGGAGAACTCCACCTGGAGGTTGGCTATGGGAACTTTCAGGAAAGGGGAGGAGAAATAGAAGGAGAGGGGACAATGAGATGCCTCCTGCAAGTTCTTGGTTCCCAGATATTTATTTTAATCCAGCCTCTTGTGGATGTACTTTTGAATATGAATGTTGTGCAGAGGAGCCCTTTGATGTCCTGCTTGTTCATGGGAAAATTGCTTTATGAATGAGAGACCATAAGGTGGAAGAACATTCAGGATCTGACTATAATCTTCCAATGTGCTTGAGGTATGCACCATATGAAATGGTGTTCTTTTCCCTTACATCTCTTTGACAGAGCTTCTGTATTTCATCATCAGGTAATGATTTTCCTTCTCTAGCTTTCCTGATCTACGACTTGCTCCTTCTTCTAACAATCAGAGCAGACTTGAGGTGTGTGTGTGTTTTTGTTTATATATCAACATAAAGAAAGAGGTGCAAAATAATGTCTCATTGGAGGGGGGGGCTGCAAACATTCGTCCGTCCCCCCCAAGTTTCTAATACACGATTCTGCCATAGTGCAAAAATGCAAGAAACCACTGTTACAAAAGAACAAATACCCTTCTATTATCTTGCCTAGTTGTTTTGAACAGCTCTTGGCATTTGTGGAATTGCCATAGATCTCCACAAGGGCAAAAACAGAACAACAAAATATTTGTTTTAAATCTTTATTGTATCCTGAATGCCCTTGTGCATGTTTATGGGAGTTAAACATTAATAGCAGATGTTGTTAATGAGTAGAAGTCTTGAACTGGCTTCTCAGACCTTTTAGTTACTACATGAATCTTCTGGTTGATGACAATAGTTCTAACATGTCTAATTACGAAGTAGTATTCTAATCAAGCCTCAGATAATGGGGAAATTTTTACCCCACGTATTGTGTTTGTGTCAGTGGCAGACAAAGATCATTCCAAATCTTTATCCTTGCCTCAAGATTAATTGAGATTTCTTTTGTTCTAGTACCTTTATCTGTGTGCATTTTAATTTCCACACCGGATTGTAGGGTTTATTAACATTTCCCACCTAATGTCTGAAATGGAACCTGGATTTCTCCCCCTCCCCCAAAGTTTTTTTCCACCCATTTTTTTTTAATACTTCTAGGAGCAGTAAGGGAAAGTGATTATAGGTAATAAATATCTTTTTTTAAAAAACATTGCAGAGGCAGTTTTTCCCCCTGTTAATGAGGGTAATTTGACTTGGTTGAAGGATTGCAGTTCTTAAGAATTAATGCAGCAATCCAATTCAAAGATTTAAAGAGATCTAAGATTTTTCACAGGTCGTGTGCTAGTGAATGTGCTCCTATCACATAGCAGCTAATGGACTTGAACAACAGTCTGTCATTTGCTGTTACCTCTCAGTGTATAGCAGCTTTGCCCTTGATAGCAAGTATTCTTTCCCAACAGTGCAGATTATTTAGTGGTGTGGTATATTTGTAACACTTTAAGAGATGGTATCCTGTTTCCAACAGCCCTAATTACCGAATAAAGTGAGGTTATCTTTCTGACTTTCTTAATTACATGTTTGAATCCTAATCGACTGTAGTCTAAAGGTATTTTATACTCTAATAGCTACCTTCTAATTTTTCTTCTTTTCAGATATGATGTCCTATAATCACAATATAATTTATGTGCTGCATTTTCATTGTGCCAAGTACAAACATGTTAATTACCCAAAAAAATATAAGAAGTGATATCTATAAGTTTCCATTATTTTTGAGGGGAGGGGAAAATATATATATTATTACCTTCCCACAATGTTTATTAAAGGCTTATTTGTAACTTATGTTGTAAGTGCTCTAATTTCTTGATCCTATTATGTCATCGATATCAAAAATCCTATTTTAAGGTAATTAGAAGGATTCTTCCTTATTTGAATGCCTTCTGTAGACAGTGGCTTTCTATAACCAGCACAGAAGAATCTTTGTTCCTTAATTAGAAAAAGAACTAGAGCTCATTAATTGTGGGCACCAAGTGATGTCTGCTCAAATGGAGAAGCAATAATACAGTATAAATAATGCCCAAGCCTCCATTTTTTAAAAGCTTCACAGTGTACAGCAATGCTGATGGTACATACAGAATATACAGTTCAGTTTCCGGGGGATAATATATGAATTCGTTTTGCTTTTACCACCCCTCTTTTGGAAAGGGAATCTAGCTCAGTAAAAATAGGTCTGTTACGCTCAAACTGTCATACAGAACACTGTAGGTTTCCCAATGCACGTTCAAAGTGTAGTGTATATCCTAGGATATTTTCTGTCATATACTGTCAAGCACAACTTTGTAAAAAGACTGTTCTACGTGTATAGCTGGAATTTACACTGAACGGAAGTCCTACATGTATACTGGAATTCTTCCATATGTAAGGGATTTCTGAATAACACCCACTGCTTCCATGTTAAAAGTCCACACTAATCCATCGCCAAACCATTCCGATTCCTGTGTGAAGTCATCCTCCGAAGGACACATGAATTTCTGGATGTAACATCAACTTCACCCTATTGGCATTTGAGCTTGTTTGCATGTGGGTTTGTTTGCATGTTGACGATGAAGGAAGCAGCATTGTTCTGGGTCAAATCATTGTTCTAACAAAGCATTATCTGACTTGGAGAGAGCCTCCAGGGTCAGAAGTCTTTCACCTCTTTTTTCAGGAGATAGCAGGGATTGAATCTAGGACCTTCTGCATGCAAAGGTCTCCCACTAAGGCATGGCTCCTCGGCTTAAAGCAGAGATCTTCAAACTATGGCCCTCCAGATGTCCATGGACTACAATTCCCATCAGCCCCTGCCAGAATGGCCAAGTGGTAGGGCTCATGGGAATTGTAGTCTATGAACATCTGGAGGGCCATAGTTTGAAGACCCCTGGCTTAAAGCATGTTTGCACAGTGCTATATGAAGTTCTAGTTTTGATTCATTCACCTTCAGAAATTTGGGGACTGCTATCATAAAAAGGCAGCAGTGATAGAATTACACAAATTCATAGGAGCTAGGTTCCTCAATGGCCTCTAGCCACAACGGCTTAATAGAATATCCATGTTCCGAGGCAGTAATCCCCTGCATAGCAGCACTAGGGAAGTAACAACAGGCAGAGTCTCCACGTGGGAGCTACTTGTTGGCCTCTGTGTAGCACTTGAAGTTGGACTAGATGGACCACTGGCTTGATCCAGCTCAGCTATTCTTGTATTCCTTTATGTATGCTGCATGGAGATTGGTGCATCTTACTTGTAGGTGGCTTATGCTATTGGAGCCTGCAGTTCTCTAGCTCTGCAGAATATCATAAGAATGGTTATAAGATCACAAGTGAACAGTACATGTGCCAGAAACCAGACATGTTTGTTTTGACCCCAGTGTGGTTTTTCATAGAGACAGTGTGTGTACACCCCCTCCTTGGTAACATTATTCGGTGCCCACAATACCTACCCGTTCTTATTCTCCGACTATCCTAGACTTTTTAACTTGTTTCTCCTTTATAATCTCCAGAACAGATCTTATGGGACTTTAGGTTCCAGCTTTCTGAGCTAATGAGGAGGCAGTGGTAGGTTCCTTCTGGTAGGTCTCTTGTTGGCAATAGGGACTGAGCCAGCTGTTCAAGTGTTCCAGGCTTCTTGTGCCAGTCCTGGCGCCAGCCACAGAGTGTAGCAGTTGCTTTGTCTTAAGTGGCACTGCAGATTTAAACCAGCTTCAAAATAGTTTAATGATCATCTAGAAGCAGCAGTTTTATGAGGATGCTGACATGTTTTTATTAGAAATTCCTTGGAAATAGAATTACCAGGTTTCCTTGAATGATATTTATGACAGTTCAGTTTCAAAATGGTTTGTAGATGGGTCCTCAATTCTGCTAGTAGGATCGTGAAATAGTTTAGAAATATATAACCAATGTTGAAAAGTTTAGATGTCACAGTTCCTTAGTTGTTCTTAGTTGTTCTTCGCCCTGGAAATCTCTCTCCTGGCCACTTTATATCTGCTTTTTAAATTAAGATACAACCCAGTTTTATTACCAAACCAAACTCAACTCACCAACTATCTTATGTTTGACTCCTCCTCTGATCTTTTGCAGTTCCAGGCAAGCACCAAAATCAGGGGAATTATTAAAACCAATGTAGATGACAAAACATAGTTAGTGAACGTCTAGCTTACTAGGTCACAATTTGTTCATCTCTATGCCTTATTAAAAACAAAACCTTAGTGTTTGGGGTAGGATTGGCAAATCCCTTCCGTGGGTGGGGGGAATCCTCTACTTTGGGCTGCCTTCCCACTGGTGCTACTCAGCCAGCTATTGAGGGTGTTGATAGGTGTAAATTGCCTCAGTGCCATTGGCACACTGATGTCACTTCCAGAAGTGATGTCATCATGTCACTGATGCTGTGGGAGACACTCTGATATTTGGTTAAAAATTCTATGGTAAAAACAGATTCTACTGTAGAGGTTTTTTGCCCAAATACCAGAATGCCAACAGTATCAAGGCCTAGGCCTCAATTTGGACCTGGTATGATCCCCTGCACACCCTCACTGTTTAAGGGGAGGGGACAATGGAACGTATGTATAAAGAGGCACAACACATTCTACCCTGATGATTCTCTTAGAGCAGCATGCGACTCCTAATATCAGTGGATGATTTATCTCCCACTGCACTGGTATTCCAAGCACAGGGATATTTATTTTCTGAGAGTAACAGTGAATGGCAGCCATTTGTGTACAGAAATGGGTAGCAAAGAATACACAGTACATAGAGACTTATTTGCGAGAAAACCTGCATTTGCTTCTTGCTCCTTGGAATCGTCTATTTCTTGTATGGAACTATTAAAGTTCCCCTTCATAACAGTCATGCCAGACATTTACTTCATTGGCTACTATTTAGAAACAAACCTGCTTCTATTTGTTTGCCCAAACTCGTAGAATTATTCCTTGCTCATATCAACATGGTGTTGGAATGTGATGGAATCCAAGAGTGTGTGGCCATTAGATAAAGAGAATTAACTTTAGAGGAAACCCTTTGGTCCAAGGGCACACACAGCACAAACATGAATGTTCTCACTTGCATGAACGTATATTTCCCTTTTACCTATATTAGTGGGATTGAAACCTGTGCAGTGAGTTAGGAATTTCTGTAGAAATGAAAATATCTATAAATCCCCCTGATAATGCTTTGACCTCTTTTGAGCCAGGTCTACTCCCCTGTGTCCACGTCTGATGGCTGTAATCCCTAGAAGCGGGGCAGCAAAGAAAGAGAGATGTGAGGAGTTGTGAAGGGTTTCACCTGGCCTCCAGGCAAAATCTGTTTCAGAGCTGGGACAATCTAAAATGAAAATGATGAGGGTTATACAGCTCTGCTGAAGCCTGTTAAGTTTGCTCTGTTGGGTTTTTAACACTGGCTTGGAGTAATTTTCTTATTTTTATTTGCACTCGGAAGCGGAAAAAGATGGAATCACAATTAAAAATTGACTGCGTAATTGGGAAGAATAGTCAAGTGACAGAAAGAGCTTATTGTGAGCCTGACTAATGCATAGCTTTGTTCCTTCTGTACTAACGTCAAGGTCATGTTTAGAGAGTCCATGTTGCATTTGTTTGAATGGAATTAACTTAAATATGCTCTTTTTACATCTCCCTTCATAATCTTACCTCACCATGGGCTGAATCCAAACAGTTTTTCTACTGGTGAAAAAGAGAGACCTCCTTTGATCACCCCAAAAGCTAGGGATCGTAGGATCTGCATGAATAAAGGTGATGTGGAAGAGGTGCTACAGTAGGGCGGAAGGTGCAAAAAATGTCTAGGTTCAGTCTTTTTTAAAAAAAACCTCCCCAAACCATCCCAGGGTGTGAGCAATGGGTTAAAATAATTTGCAAATCTTTTCCTAACTGTAACAAAAGGACTTGTTCACAAACAAACGTTTCATGGATGAATAACTGAAAGTTTTGTAAAATGGACAAAGCAGGCATAACTAAGTTTTCGAATGCGAATAATGTGTGGATCAGAAAACTTGTGATGGGCAAGAATCATGTCTGGCTACAAAATGTATTTGTTAATGTTCTACTTCCTTCTTTGTGTGTGTAAAGAGAGACAGAGGGAGAAATAGTTTCATTTTAAAAAAAACATGTAAAAACCTGTTCTTCAATTGAGTATGCAAAAAAATCTCATTGCGGTATTTATTCCAAACCTGCACACATAATGTTCAGTCAAGGAGAAAACAGCAAAAAACAGTTGTTGATGGACTTAGCAGAGGACTGGATTAAATAAGCATTAGTCTACTGAAGCTGATTACAGGAATATGAAAATGCAGTATCTTAATGGTACATATTTTCATGTGGCAGCTCAGTTGCCTTTCATTTTGCAGCTAATATGTCTATTCTTATGAGTCATTTACTTCTTTAATTACCTTTTGCAGGCAAGGCACCATGGTATATTAATGTGAATGATTTTTACTGCCAGTTTATCATACAATGCCCCAGAAGTTGAAAGGCATAATTGACTTGGAAGAGCAGCTCATGAAGGAAACAATATTTAGTTGACAGTTTTCCTTGTACTCTCTGTTGACGTTTATGAGTTTACACTATGCTAAAGGAGTAATAAACACAATTTTCTTTCAATAACAGGAAGGAGTCGCTTCTAAAATACATTTGCGGGGAAAAAACCAGATTTGTTCATTTCTTGAATAATGTGGAAGAACGTGGTGCCTGCGATGAGACATATATAAGATTGTCAATTGAATTAAACCACACAAGGTGCATTTCTAACCTGCCTCGGAGCATTAGGCAATATTAGGGTGCCTGTGAATTAAATTGAAGTAATGAATATTTAAATTATGGACAGATTTGGTTAAATCATGTTTAAATCAGGGTGTTAGATTATTTGGCAGCCTCTCCTTATAAGCAAGTGATAGTGTTTGACAACAGCTAGCAAGGAAGTATAGGGGTACTTTGCAGAAGTGAGCAACTATGTGAAGTACTCCATATTTATGGGGTTAGTAGCAGCAAACTTGCCACAACTTCCCTAAAGTTTAGATCTGTGATCAGAACCTGTCGACATGATTTGGTTTCTCAAGTGATGTTCCTAATGGAATTGACGTTGTCAAATTCTCCTTTTTGATGGACGCGGTCCTTAAAATGGGTAGGACAAAGAACGCTCAGAAATCCATCACTTGTCTCTTACAGTTTGGCGCGAGTGATGTTTGTGTGTTAACAAGGTGTGATTAGTTAGTAGGAGGCAGTATGCAGCAGTAGTTACTGTGTTGGACTTCAACCAATCTTTGAAATTCTTGCTACACACGAAGCTCACCTTGGTCCTGTTGTATTATCTACCCAGCTCATTTCGCAGTGTTGTGAAAATAAAACATGGCAGTCCCCAGGTACATCGTCCTAAGCTACCTGGAGGAAAGGTGTTAGAGAAATAAAAACAAACCAAATAGAAATCCTCAAGAGGCAGGTTGTGATACTATACATATTTATTTTTAGTATACCAATTTTATTGCTTTCATTGGTTGTGGGCCACACTGTTTTTTCTTTAATGCCATTAAAGGTTTTTGAATGGGAAATTTTTAATAGAAAAGAGAGACATGAGCAGAAGAGCTTCCCTGCAATCCTCCCTTTGAAAAGAATTTTGTCTGAGTTGTGATGGAGTCAGGATATAAAAACTTGATGGAAGAAGTGCTCCATCTCTCATTGTCCCGATTTGATGATGCTGGGGATCAGCAGGAACTATTCTATGTACATTGCTTTGTTTATAAGTGCTGAGGGGGTTAAAGCAGGCTTCCTCCCTCATCTCTGTTCTCACAAGGGTTTATCTCTGTGCTCACAAGAACCAGTGTGGTGTAGTGGTTAAGACTCTAATCTGGAGAGCCGGGTTTGATTCCCCACGTCTCCACATGAACAGCAGACTCTTCTCTGGTAAACTGGATTTGCTTCTCTGCCTGTGAACATGATGCCTGCTGAGTGACCTTAGGATAATCATAGTTCTCTTCAAATTCTCTCAACCCCACCTATCCCTTAAGGCAGTGGTGGCAAACCTTCGACACTCCAGATGTTATGGCCTACAATTCCCATCAGCCCCTGCCAGTATGGCCAATTGGCCATGCTGGCAGGGGCTGATGGGAATTGTAGTTCATAACATCTGGAGTGCCAAAGGTTCGCCACCACGGCCTTAAAGTGTCTGTTGTGGGGAGAGGAAGGGGTTTGTAAATGACTTTGAGACTGTTTACAGGAGAGGATGGTGGGGTATAAATCCAAAACTCTTTATCTTCCTCTTTATTTATTAAACTTTTATACCACCCTCCTCTTGCAGGCTCAGGGCAGTTACCAGCATATGCATTATATATTATAACAAACACTATATCATCATAACAATAATTTATTTTTGACATACAATAATATAAATATAGCAACCCAATTAAATCACATTTTAAAACAAGATTTGCTAATCTTTCTAACAGCAGTGATGCCCTACTCTCTGCTCAAAAAAGGGCAAAAAGTGGAACAGGTAATAATTGTGAGGGAAAGGCCTAGATTATCACCGTAGCTTCCTGAATCACATGCCTGGTGGAACAGCCCTGTCTTACAGGCCCTGTGGGAGCCCCATCAAGTCCCAGAGGGCCTAAATCTGGCTAGACAGAGCATTCCACCAGGTTGGGGCAAGAGAGGAAAAAGCCCTGGCCCTGGCTGAGGCTAGCTGGACATCCTTGAGGTCAGGGACCACCAGCAGATTTTCTGTTGCTGAACATAGGCTGATTACACACAAGGCATCTGCTGTGCAATGGTGGCAAATGTGCATTGCCACAAGGTTTCTTGTACAGACATATTTACTCAAGCCGCGCTTTCACTTTCTATTCTCCCTGCAGCAAGTGAGGCCACTTATAGCACAAATTTAATTTTACTTCACAGTCTGAGCAGACAAATTTGCCAGTAGGCGCAGGTTTGCCCTAGACCGCTTCCCTCTGCCCTCAGCCAGCATGCCTCATCTCCCCACACTCCCTCACACTACTTTGCATGCCTCCCCCTGTTGCCGACTCCTTCTTCTCTAAGTACTTGTATCGCTACATCGATATCAAGCGGGGTCTCTTTCTGGCCCCACCCCACCTCCTGTTTCTTTCAGACAAGCTTCTATTTTAAAAAGAAGCCTCTCTTATTGCAGCAGCAGAGTGAGTGGGCATGTGTATGTGTTTAGGAAAAGGGCAGGAAAGAGAATATCACCAAGATGTGTGCCTTTAAGGCTGTTGATGGGTTCAGTTAAGAGAAGCAGCAAAAGGAGAGGGTAGTTGAGACTTCAGGAAACAGCTGTGCGGCAGGCACTGGACTGCTTCCTCTCTTGTAAACAGCAAAACACTAGGAAAGCCCTCTGCAAGTCCACTGCGCAGAGAAGAGTCCCGAGGTAACTGTTCCCTGCGTAATTGGCCATAGTGATCTGTAGGAGAGATATCCTGTAGTGAATGGGAACACTGTTTTAGCATTCACTTTGGTGCTGAGCCCTGCAATGCAGCCTGCATGGCCAGCTTGTTAGGCCAGGCAAAAACATGCCAGTCTATCCCTAAGATGTTCCCTTACCCCCATTTACTGCACTATGAGAAAAATGGAAGCTGCTATCTGAATGAATTCATTTGGGATGCATCCAGCTGATTGTGTAGAACTGTGAAGAATCATTCTCTCTCGCATTCCTTGGAACAGCACACCCTGCCTGTTTTTGCCCCTTTCCGTTAGCACCTCAACTCCCCCCTCCCCCCCTTCCCTGTTTTCTGCTTGGCTGAGAGGGAGTTAAAACTTTTCACAGTTCTGATCGTTTGCAGTTTAGCCCTGTGCAACATAATGAAAGTTTTCTAGCCGCCTGTTGTTAAGCTGGTGGTGACCAAGGCCAGTATATCCAAACAAAGTTCTGGCCCTGCTGTAAACGGAACCTGTCAGTTTAGCATAGCTTTGTTGACCTCCTCAATACGCAGGGCAGCCTTGTGGTACCAGGCACGATCTGTGTGTATAGCTTTGAAAGGAACTACTTGGGAGGACCGTGTTTACTTTTTCCTCTTAGTGTTCCTCCCACAGGCTGGAGCTAGTTTATACTAAATCTTCAAATTGTCACTGTTTTTTTCAGTACTGAACCCTTCCAGTTGCCAGAGGGGGAGGGGGAATCCTCCCTCACGGGCAGGGTTTTGGGAGATGGCTTCTCTCTCACACACTGTCTGTACGCATTTGATTATGTTGACTAGAAAGAGCCAAACCATTTACAAAAGTTGTAACTTGCAATTGAGGCTACTGCTGCTCTACCAGATTGCTTCCTATTTGACATACTTTTGACAACGCCACTTTATTCAGAACGGGTGTGTGTGTGTCCCATATTCTGGTGAAAACAAAATATGCAGAGTGACAAAGTTCTAGCACTAACTGCAGATGAGATCAAGGTGTTCACATCTTTCCACTTGTGGGGGTGGACAAAATCAGGGAGAGGACTTAGAGGTATTCAGAGTCTGATTAATCTTCAGTTAAGAAGCTAATTAATTTATTGACTGCCTTTTTTATGTTTACTTGAAAAATGAATAACAAAACTCAGTTTGGGGCCTAACAGAAAAGACTTGGAATGTAGCACTCAAAATGTTTGCATCTGTAGTCATTGCTATGAAATCCCCATCCCAACTTTTTAAAATGAGCTTGCTATTTGATCTAATTCTGAAGAAGAGGAAGAGAAGGAGAAGTAATTTGGATATATACCCTGCCGTTCTCTCCTATAAGAAGTTTCAAGATAGCTTACAAACTTTTTTCCCTTCCTCTCCCCACAACAGACATCTTGTGAGGTAGGTGGAGCTGAGAGAGTTCTGAATGAACTATGACTAGCCCAAGGTCACCCAGCAGGAATGTATGAGTGGGGAAACAAATCTGGTTCACCAGATTAGACTCCGCCACTTAAATGGAGGAGTAGGGAATCAAACCTGGTTGTCCAGATCAGAGTCCACCTGCTCTTAACCACTATACCATGCTGGCTCTCTAAGAGTATATACCCATGCATGTGTACTTGAAAGTAAGTCTCACTGTTCAAAATGACTTACTCCCATATAAGCATGCATAACATTGCAGCCAACATCTCAAGACTGTCCATCATTTTCTGTTACTAATACTATGTAGTGGTAGTACTAGTAGTGATGGTGATGGTGATGATCGTAAATTGGCTTATAACCTGTTATAGAACTCCCAGCCTTTCCCCCCCTCTTAGAACCAATTTCTGCCTCTTCTCCTGCCATTTCGTTAGTGCAACCCTTTTCTTATGCATCCTTCCAGGTTTTCATCGAGATGCAACCCTGCTATAAATACTGTACCTCCTTCTCCTTTTTGGTATGTTGGCAAATTAGGAATATATTAGAGCCTCCAGCAAATTTATAACAATGGAGTCATGTTTTAGAACTTTGCAACATGTTCCAAAGAAACAGAATAAAGAACATATGTTGCCGACCTGCACTGTTTACTTTCTAGACTACACCTCTGGTAAACGCCTGTTGTGCTTTGACCTCTAACAGGAATATCTTTATTTGTTTTTCCATTTTGTTTTCTTTGCTTCTGTCGAGCAGACTGTGAAATGACAGGTTCAATTACGTTGTGGTATCTGGCTGCTTCATAGAAAGTGGTTTTGTTTTTCTTCGGCCCAGATTCTGCAAAGCAGGACAGTGGTGAACCTGTATATCAAAATCAGAGCTGACTGAATGGCTATAAAATAGGTTGTGGGATCAACAAATGAAGCTCAGTTTGACTGAATTAGACCACAGCTCCATATTGTGTGCTGAGACTTTCAAAAGTTGGTCAAGTCTGAGACAGATGTCCTACTTCATGGGTTCCTTTTACTGGAAATGTCTGGATTTGAATCTGGGATCTACTGTATGCACAGCATGTGTTTTTTGGGGGGGGGGCAGCAGAAGTGAGGGGCCATAGAATCCTTCCCCAGCTAATCATACCTCCTGCAGTTACTTTTTTAAGTCATTTTTTCTGACTGCTTCTGGTTTCGGAATCTAATAAAAAAATTAAAAGCTGAGAAGTTATACAGGAAGGAAGCATAAGGAAGGGTCCAGAGCTTCCCCTCACCTGCCCTTTTGCTCCCGTTCCACCATTTCACATTGATTTAGTGACAGTCACAGTTCTGACACACAGATCTTACCTGTTGAAGCTTTTGCCAGTTATATTATACCCCAAGTCTTTTAAAAAGAAGAACAATATCTGTCCTTCTCCTTTAGGTTTTAGCTCGGTAACTTTTGGAAATCATAATATTTAGGAAATAAAATCCCACCATTACCGCACTGTAATGTTTTCATCTCATCCCTCCATGGCACATTCGTGTTTCTGTCACATTCTTAGTTATGAGGGCTACATTTCTCAGTCATAGCACATGAAAAATGTTTTGTCTTATTGTCTTTGTGAATGTCAGGGATAAGTCCTAAAAATATGAAATAAAGGTGTAGCCACTTCAACAATAAATAAGCCCAAAATAGTTTGCAACAATGGAAACCTACAAATACAATAAAAACAATTAACAACAATGAAAGGGCGAAGTTTTATTTTCATTTATTCTCTGCCTTTCGGGGATTCAAGGCAGATTACAAGTATGATAAAACCATTCAATTAATCAGTAAGCCAATTTATTAAATATAACATTGAAAGCTAGCAGCAAAGTTTCCTAGTAAAACTTACCTATTCAGACAATACACAAGTGGATTGCAAAATATAATTACAGTTGGTTCTGGTGGGTTTTCCGGTCTGTGTGGCCGTAGACATAGGAACCACAAAACGCAGCATTCAGACCCGCATTAAGGAACACGAAAGACACTGTCGGCTTAACCATCTTGAAAAATCTGCAGTTGCAGAACTTGTGTTAAACAAAACTGGACGTAATATTTTGTTTGAGAACACTGAAATTCTGGACAATTCAGAAGCTTACTATGTCAGACTGCACAGGGAGGCCATTGAAATTCACAAACACCAGGACAACTTCAATAAGAAAGAAGAGACGTTAAAAATTAGCAAAGCCTGGCTCCCAGTACTTTAAAAAATGGACTGATAACCCCACCTCCAATGCAATGCACTCAACCACAACTTTGCATAGCAAGTTCCACCCAAACACTTAATGATTGGTTCCCCATCCTGGGACATGGACAATATACCCCACTAAACTTTCCCTTCTCACTTAGACACAGTGTGAAACAGACTTTTCTCTGTGATACACCTCTGAAGATGCCAGCTGCAGATGCAGGCGAAACGTTAGGAACAAGATCCACCAGACCACGGCCACACAGCCCGGAAAACCCACCACAACCAGTTGAATCTGCCTGTGAAAGCCTTCGACAATATAATTACAGTATTTGAGTTTTAACAGCAGATATTCCTAGTTAGACAATACAATGCCGTGAGGCTAGGATTGGAGACCTGGAAAGAAAGAATTTTTTTAAAAAACCAAAACATAATCCCAAACTGAGGTACCTCTCAAGCTGATCCATTAGACCACAGCTCACATCCTTGCTCCTTCAACAATAATGCCTTCCTTTAAAAAGATCCTGTTTTACACATTTTATAAATAATAGAAGCATGGGCCCAATAGGCCTATAATGTGTTCATAATGTGGAAGCTACCACGAGAGGTGTGTGCGAATGGGCAACGATCAGTTTTATCTGTTCGCAGGATAGTTTTGCTCTGAGCAAAATTGTCACAGCAGGCAATGACAAGAGTAGGGGCCCTGCAGTCATCTTGGTCCAGAGCCATGAAGAGGTTTGTAGGGAGTAGTTAGAACCATGAATTGAACCTAGTAGCTGGTTAGTAACTCATGGAGTATCTCTACAGTGGGAGTGATATGCAGATTCCACGTAGTGCCTAATAATAGCCAGGCCACAGCTACTTTCTGAACCGTTTTTAAGGCAGACCCACATATTGTGCATTGCAGTAGTCTAGCCTTGGGGTAACCATGGATGTGGCCAGGGCATTGCAATTGCCATCTTCCGAATTCAGTACAGCTGATAGATTTTTGATCAAGTAAACACTCCATTCCCCTCCAGAACGAAGTACCTACAAGTCACATCCAACATATTTGCAGTCTGAAGGGACAATTTGTAGGTCAGAAGCATTAACTCCCAAGTATATGTAAGCCTTTTTCACTGTCAATATGTCTATATCCCCACTGACTGTCCTATCCAGTACTTTTTACATTAAAAAAAAAATCCAGTACTTATATATAATGTGGTGCCAATTCCCCCCAATTCCCCCATCAGGACTTGGGAGGACCCCTCAAAAATCTGCTGAAACTCAGTGCCAGTGAGTACTGTCATTAAAGCCCTGTTCTGATCTATTTACCTGCAGATAGTGAACAGTATACATACTTGTAACAACGATCCAGGACACTTGTACCTTTCCCTTAAAAGCTCTTGCTGGATGTGAACACTATTCCACTGCCTCCTTTACCCCTGGTTGTCAAGTACCTATTTTGGAAAGCCGGGTTTGCCCAGAAAGAACGTTATACAATATCTTCAAACCAGGGCTACTCATTTGCTTTTCTTTCACAACAAAACTCAAATAATTAAAAGTACCTGAGCTTGGAATGTGATTGAGTGCCAGGAAGTAAGCAGGATAGATAGTAAAGTAGGAAATAAGCAGATAATCTTATGTTCTCCACAGAACAGGGGCCAAATGCATAAAGATGACCTCTGGTGGACAGGGGGAGTATGTGTGATATTTCCTAGGGTAACTGCAAAAACCGATGTCGAGAAATAGTTCACTCAAAATTCAAATGACAGCTCTTTATATCTCATATCTCTCTGGTGCATAAGGTATCTTTTCTTGTTTTTACAGAGTTAGGATTTCATCTAGTACTACTTCCAACATTGAGTAGGTTACCTTGGTATGTAACGTGTTGCTTTTTTACCAACTAGAGATTGCAGTTTTGTTTTTTAAAAGGAGGGGCTATACCGAGAGGTCACCCACTGGCTGTGTTTTTGCTAGCTGTCTGAAACCTAGCTGTACTGTCTATTAAACTCAAACCCACTATGTAAACATTCCTGTGTTGTTCCTGGTCTCTACAGTGGCCAGGAGATCAGGTTTCACCTGCCTGCACATCTTCAAACAATTACAGCTATTAGCTTGAAGCTATTTCACATTCAAGGTCCATGGTGGCATTCAAGTCCGCAAGAAGTTTGAGGGCAAAAAAAGGAAGAGAATGACGTTACTATGGAACTGAAACTGGTCACCATTCTTTTGTGCAAGTGTCCCTTGCTACTTAATAATGCAGTTTGGCAGTTAGACAAAATCCTTACTAAGAAGAATAATCTACTCTCAGTCACATGTCTGAGAAAACAAGGATAGCAACATGGCTTCACAGGGCTAATTATTTATTACTTAGGAATTATGTTATATTGGTCTTATTTACTGGCTTGGTTCACAGCGTGAAGGCCTTAGTTTGCTTCTAATTTACGGGAAGATTTGTGCTCAGTGTTTACATTGCACAGCTAGCTTCTGCAGGTAAAGGTATCAGTTGCAATGACATTCAGCTCCAGGTTTTGTGATTACCAACAGCAAGTCCCGAAACTGTTATTTTTTTTTTTTTAAAAAAAGGTTGATGCAGATTAGTGGTGACCTTAAAAGATTAAACCAGTGCAGTTTAAAGATAAATAATCAGCCTTTAGCTCATTTGATAGCCACATAAGCATGACAGAAGGTGACTTTATCATAGCAGTTTTAGCACCTAGGATGCATCCCCCCCCCCTTTTAGTATTTCCCATAGAGGGTTAGTGAAGAATAGGTGGTGGGGCTTTTATGTTCCTCCTCCAAAAGTAAAAGGCAAGGGACTACAAGACTTTTCATGCTGTTCTAATGCATATTTAAATTCACAGGGTTCCCCCCCCCCCCATTTGCTTATTATGCAGAAGAGACTGATTTTAAAACCTGTGCCTGATGCAAAAAAAGATGGTGCTTTCGCTGTCCTGGAGGGTGTTCTTAATCAGAAATAACCACAGGCTAAATTATAATGTGGAATTCTGCTGCCCTTTAGCCTAACCGCTGCCTTCTCATTTGGTGTTTGTTAACAAACATCTCTAAGTACAAAATTGTTTGAGAATTACTTTTTCATTATATTCACCAACTTCAATTAAAGTAAGAGGCTTACAAGGAGGAGGGGGGGGGGGCAGGAATTAAAAATGTATGGGTTTTCCTCCAGAAAGTTTTAGTGATCATTTCCACAGAAGCGTTTTCTCCTCTGGTATTTAACTGTCTCGGGGATAGTCCAATTTAAGTAACACCTGCTAACAAACTAGGACCACTTTTGAGAGAGAACTCAGCAGCTAATCAAATTGCCAGCCCATTTTGAAGAAACAACGCTCTTAAGGGCCGGGAAACATAAATGGGTAGCATTTCCAAGTGATTTCACAATTAATGCATTTTAGCAGTATGTCAGCATTGTTGCCCGCCGTGTACAGGATGCAGTCCACAAATAGTGGGGTGTGCTTTAAGTTCCGCTGGATTGGCTGGACACTGAAGGATGCTTTAAGAGTTTTAGATCACAGATCCTGGCATTCTGGAACATCTGCAGCAGGTGAGGGAGGTGCCAAAGTTCACCTTAAAAAAAACTGTTTAGCCTACATAATTGAGAACCCTAATTAAAAGATTAGCTGGTGAGATTATGGTGAGAACTGCTGAGTTTAGGAAAAGGTTCTGTACAAGAAGCCCTCAAGAAGCCCTCAAGTTCCTTCCACATTTACATGCTAGGAGCAGAAAAACCGTGTGGTACTTAGAGGAAAGGGGGATGCCTTTTTAAAGCTGCTCTTTCCCCATTCACTCCCCCACCACCACCCCACCCCAAAGCCTTGTCTTTCTGTTTCTGTGATCTGCCTTTTGAACGGTTTTTGTGGCTGATCAGTTCCACCTAATATGTCTCTTGATTTCTGCTATTGTAATACTCAGACGACATGCTGTTCTCTTCATTTTTATAAGCTTTAGATGCTTCTGCCTGTCATACTCTGGCGGTTTATCTCCAGCGTCTGGATTTGCTTTCAGACTTGCATGTCTATCAAGCTGCTGTTGCTTTGAATGTGAGATCAAAAGAAGATGAATTCCAATGTAAAAAAAAAATCCTTGTATGAAGAAAAGATTGGGTCCTGTGTAAACATCCCACTGACAGCTCCCAATGAGTTATTTCAGCTGAGCATTAGCGCCCAGAATGACAGACAGTCCGAGACGACATGCTAAATAACAAATATCAATGGCTGTAGTGCGTTGCCAAAACAGCAATACATTTTCTCAAGGAACCCTCTTCTTTTTTTAAAAAAACCTAGTTATTGAATATGACTGTTTGACTGTTCATCTCTTTCCATGCTGCCTTCGAGTGCCATCCCCGGTTTCCTTTGCCTGACAATATCTCTGTCGTTTCTCCTCTGTGTCAAAAGACAGGACTTTGATAACAACCGAGGCTGGGGAAAGGGGGGAATGAAGAAGGGGAGAGAGTTTACTTAGTCATCTGGACTTAAATAGGTACTTTGTTTTAGTGATTGAAAGGAGAAAGTGAAAAAAAAGAGAAAGCATCTGCTGGGGTATATGTGAAGGCACAAACTCCTGACATCTGTGATTCAAAAGTCTAATTTATTTTAAAGGAGGGGGGGGGGAGGGTGTTACGAAGGAATTTGAATATTTGTCCTGAAGCCTAGCCAACCTTAACAGACATTTATTGACATAAGTGCATGAAAAGTGTGAAAAACAAGCTTTCCAAAACTATGTACAAATAAAGAATTTGCCTAGCTGCATTGCTGAGATGTGTTTGCCACCGTTTCCTCGAGTTATATCACTCCCCCCCCCCAGCATGTGGGCCAGCTGCTCTAATAGGGTAGAATTAATATAATTTTTGTGGAGTGTTAAACACAACTTTGAAATTACCTGCAATCTCAAGCTGATCTTGCAGCTTTCGCGGGGGTTGGTGGCGATGGCAAAGGGTTGGAGGGGTTGCTTAAATTCTTGCGGTTTCTTTGTCATTTCATAAAAGCAGACGTTGCTACCGTGGAGGCAAGCCTCCCCTTGTTGCCGACAAAGGGCAGTGCTCCAGTGTGTTTTCCCTTCAGTGTGTGCTTCAGCTGCACAGCACTTCCTGTTTATTCAAACATCTTTTTGCCATTCTTCAACCCCCTGCTTCAGAGAAACAGCCAGAAACACATCTTCAGCAAGAAGACGGAAAACTAGAACACAGTAAGGGCTTGCTCTGTTCAACTTCCCATATATTTCACTGAAACATTTCGGGGAGGGGGGGGGAAGGGGGGGGCACTTGTAGCCACCGTGAACTTTTAACTCGGTCTCTTGCTTTCAGGCACATTCTTTTGCCGTAGGAAAATTTAATTGCAGAGGCTCTGGAGCGAAAATAAGACGATTCATGTTGTTTACTGCCTTGTCGGGCAAGGCAACAAGATGCAATGAATCTGGTTTCTAGTAACTTTTTTTGAAATTTCCTTTATTTCCTCTGCTGCTTTCAAGCCTATAGCCCGGGAGGTCCCGCGCTGTGTGACGTGGGACAACTTCTCCTAGAACACGTGTGGGATCGTAGTATATTTGTGAGTCTGTATCTGTGATTGTCTCAAGTTAGAAGTAACAGCAGGCAGAGAAGGGGTCCGGCTCCCATGTGGGTCTGCATATTCAGCAACGTCTGTCTTTTGCTCGTGCCAAAATGTTTGCGTTGCGATTGTCTTTTCCGTTTGTGAGACGGTCTTGTTGATGTTTGTACAGATTTAAATTTAATAAAAATCAGGCTGCCGAGACAAGCCTGGCTGTTCTCTCATTAAGATGACTGTTGTCTAGACTTCTGATACTACAAAAGCCGGGAGAGGCGAGCAGGCTTCTGTTTTGAGAGTGGTTGTTAACTTCCATGTCAGGGACTTTTCTGTGGGTTTTCTTTGGACTGTGTTACATCTGTTACGCCTGACAGTGTCCAGAGGTAGCGCCAAATGGTATCTGTAGCTCGTCTTGTAATAGGTGTGTCACTTCTGCCTTTTTTGTTCACATGGCTTAGTAAATCGTGCTGTGTTCAACTGGCCTCTTCCTTTGCCTTCTAGGAAAGTCCACCAAGACTGAGAGGTAATTTTTTCCCCCTTTAATCCAGTCGTTTGAAGCAGTCGTGTTATGACCATGAGGAATAAGAGGAAATGGAAAATGCACAGGCTGGAGAAAAGCATCTTCAGGGAGGATTTTTTAAAGTAAATGTATGAAGTCCATCAGAACTATAAAAGACAAATCAAACTGTATATTCTGGCAAATTACCAGTATTATACAGTATTTGAGAATCTGTGTGGATTTAATGCATTTACTTTTTGTGTGATTTTCAAAAGTTTCAATGGGAAGGGGGGGCTGTTTGTCATTACCCTAAGGACAATTTGTTTAACAGTCGTTGTGTGGAGAAGATGGAAAGACTGACTAAAGTTATTTACTCAGATGTTAGTGTAGGTGTAGGGAAGCACAAACTCAGTGTGGGAACAGGATTGTGCTGCCTTTCTTGGTATCTCAGCCAGTCTGATGACCATCAGATTTCCCAGCTCACTGGTTTTGTTTTTTCTGGATGGCAGACTTGATTATTTATCAGAAGGGGAAGGGAGTAGCTGGAGCAAATAAACATGTGACCAGTCTCTTGTTTTCTTTATGGCTAAATAAAAGATATATGGAAAAAAATCAAGAAAATGTTGTTGTTGCTGTTGTTAACACATTAATAAGGGGAAATTATGTGTCATGTTCAATTGGACAAGGAAAGGCTTAAGTGAGTCAATGCTTTTCGTGTCTCTGGGTTCAGTGGCTTCCCCTTTCTGAAAACTCACATGGCTGAGAGCTGAAAAGTAATCTGCAGTTCTGTATACTCTTCCAGTGGAATGTTTCCATAGATAACATTGCCAACCACTTGGGCTTAGGCTGGATTTATTGCAACCGGGTTTCTGCCTCTGTACCTTCATGCAAAATGTCGTTGTCTTTTTTTCCCCTCTTTAACACATCAGTTAGGTGGTTGCCTAAATGAAAAGGACTTGCGATCTCGTGGAAGGCTTGGATGCCGACTTCTGAGCAAAATATTGACAGCGCAGTTATCCTGTCACCCCTGTCGGCTGCTAAGTGTTTGCGGTGCGCATGTGGAACTTGCAACCATGTTAAACCTATTACAGGCACCCCTCTCTTTCAACACAGTTCCTGTGAATCTCATTGTGTGTAGCGTGCCATTCCTTAATGATAGCTCAGGAGAATATTAGAGTAGTTCTTCTGGAAGAACAAACCCTATGAATTAAATTGTTACTAAGAATGAAAACAAGTTTGTGTGTGTGTGTGTGTGTGTGTGTGTGTGTGAGAGAGAGAGAGAGAGAGAGACAGAGAGACAGAGAGACAGAGAGACAGAGACAGAGACAGAGACAGAGAGACAGAGAGAGAATTTGGCTTAGTCCTTAGGAAAGGTATCGTGTGTGTTCTAGTTGAGTCACTGACTTAGAAAGAGTTTTTATGCATGTGAAAGGATTTTTACATTGGGTGGATGGAAATAAATATAATAGATGGACTTGCTTTCAGAATCTTTCGTTGCCTTGTAGAATTGCCCGTCAATTTCAATGTGCATGTTACATCCACCTTGCATAATATTAAGTGACTGGCTGCTATACCTCAGTTATGTTATTTAGGGTAAAGGTCATGATGTCTGGGGAATGGGGGTGGACCACCCAAATTGTGTTCATGACATGACCTTGGAATAAAAGTGGGAGGAGACGCTCTGCCTTTTCAGAATTTTCTGTGATACTCCCTGCCACCGGTTTCACAGAAAGATTTTGAAGTTGGGACATTTATGAACATAAGATCAGACAAATGCTCTGACTGTTCCCATCAGTTATTTTAAAAAGTGGCCAACCTCAGATGCTTCATGAAGTCATCAATTACCGTTTTCAGAGACACCACAAGGTAGTTCACATTTGCGAACCATTTGGGGTTTTTCCCCCACTCTCCATGTGATCCTTTCAGTGTGCAGCTACTACAGATGTCTGTATCAATGAAAAAAATGACAGAAAGCTTTATCTGTGTACAGTTTGAGACTCCAAAAGTGGGAGATTGAAAATGAAAGCGTCTGGTTCACACATATGAACTGGCCCCAGCTGTCAGCATGGGCCCTCTGAAAATAGCCCATGGAGAAATGGTTGATACTTATGTACTTCATTCATAGCTGCTTTTCTCCCAGATGGAAACTCAAAGGAGCTGACCTCATTCTACTCTCTTCCATTTGATCAGTCACAACAAACCCTGTGAGGTTGGCTAGGCTGAGCAAGAGTGATTGGCCCGGGGTCACCCAGCAAGCTTCCATGACAGAGTGGGGATTCAAAGCTGAATCTCCCAGATCCTAGTTCGACACTCTAACAGTCATTCTGTCAGTATATTTCAGATCTACCTGCCTTGCTTCTTTTTGTAAACCCACCTATACCACTGGATGCTTTTCTAGCAACAGAGAATATTACAGGTCAATTATGAAGAAGGGACATTGTGTGTGTGTGTTTTAAACCTCCTGTAGTTAATTGGTCTCCAGGATCGCTGGAGAAACTTTCCACCGTTTTCTCTGATTTGCTAGTTGGGGACTAACAGCGCAAGGAAAGGTTGTTAACTGCAGCCATGCACAGGATGTTGTTAGTAAAGGAAGGTTGTGATGCTTTCTGTGCTGAGATAGAAGTTTGTAGACTTTACACAAGTCACTGCAGCCCTGACAAACACGCTTATTTAAAATGTGGCAGTGAGGCAGCCAATCTTTTGCAAAGGATGATTTATTTATACGCCATCTTGTTTGTGATCTTGAAGGTTATTAGAGAAAAATGTAATCCTCCGTCAGATTAATGGGTTGGATCCAGCCAGCTTGTTTCCCTAATATCACTCAATCCCCCTCCTTACTTCATCTCCCAGCCCACCTGGATTTTACATATGCAAGTCCCATGATTCTCAGCGTGGCTTTTTAACAGGTGGTTAAAGAGGACTCCTCCATTTTAAAGCAACGGAAAAGCTGGTTGGGTCCAACCTGATATCTTGTTTTAAATAGCCGTCGTGAAAGTTGTGCAATATGACTTGAAATTCTCAGCTCAATGCTAGAAAGTCTGCAGTGCCAAAATGTTGCAAAGATATTAGACTTGCTGGAGTTCCTGGTCTGTCTTCTCGGGAACATACAAGTGTTGGTGTTAGGAGGTCTGGTGACCATTGAGGCTGAATGGAAATTGGCCAACTAATTTCAAAAATTGTAATAGTCTTGCAGCGCCATATGGAAGGCAAGTCAGCAAGGAAATGCAAGCCCTTCTCCTATTATGCTACCCATCTTGCTTTCTTTTCAGCACCCGTTTATTTTTCAGCTCCAAAGGAGCGATGACTGTTGATTGGCCTTCAGAATTGCAGGGCAAGCGGAGTTGATCTCGGGTTAGAAGTGAAAGGAGAGTCTTGGGAAAATTGAGAGGGAGACAAAGTGCCTCCGAACTGCCGGACAGACTGTGCAGCTGGATACAGTGTTGGGTCTTGTTAAACAGGATTCAACGCAGGGAAATGAATAACATCCCTCTGCTTTGTTTCTCTTGACAACCTGGCTGTCATCATGCTCTTCTAGGACTTAATTCGATCCAATGCTCCCTGTTTTTTAGCCACAGAAGTACTCCCTGTTTTTAACCTTTTGAGTGTGCACAGACTACTTCCCCTTGCCAAGATGCAGCCACAGATAACCCCAGCATGAGCAGTACAGTGACAAAGAAGAAGTAGAAGAGTTTGGATTTATACCCCACTTTTCTCAGCCATCAGGAGTCTCAAAGCAGTCTTCCTTTCCTCTCTCCACAACACACACCTTGCAAGGTAGGGGGGCTGATGGAGTTTGGAGAGAACTGTGATGAGCCCAAGGTCACCGAGGAGGCTTCATTTGTAGGAGGGGAGAAGTAAGCCTGGTTCACCAGATTAAAGTCTTGTCACTCATGTGGTGGAATTGGGAATCAAACCCAGTTCTCCAGATTAGAGTCCGTTGCTCTTAACCATTATACCATGCCGGCCCTCCCAAGAATTCCAAGTTAAAAACTCATTTCCGGCATCACTCTGAATCATAATTTGTATTAACTGTGGATAGTTTGTGAAAGCAAGATTCACTTTACAGGTGATCACTCATACCCTGATTTGTCTGTAATCACCATGGCCCACCCTAGTGGAGAGAGAGGGAAGGGAGGGAGGGTAGAGGAGGGTGGCATGCAAGGGAAGGGGAGTGAGGGGGGAGGGGTGGCATGCAAGGGAGGGTTTTTCCAGCCATGTTCATAAGTTATAGCAAATGCATGTACAATCTGTGTTCACTGATTTTTCTTTATATGTGTGTCTAGTAATTCTCATGTTACATTTAGTGCATCTACAGCTGAACATGTGGTTTAAACTAATGGGGTTTTTTTTAGGTACTGCTCCCTAGTTTCATTTGTAAAGTGTACATGTGTTTGGTATTCATTATAAACAGTTTATGTGTGCACATGGAAGAAATATGTATGTTCATTGTAACATGAGAACAGGTTACTGTGTAGTGGAGCATACTAACTATGGTTAATAAACTATTTGATTAAACCATAAACTTACAATATCTATACCAAGCTGAAGATTAGACTAGATTTCTATACCTCATACATTAGAAATTAATCAAAGTTGCTGTCCTCCCTCCCTTGAAGTTTTCCTTTCCCATGTCATTTTATCTAGGTTTTAAAATCTTTTCTGCTGCCCTCAACTGTAACTTCCCCATGCTATTCTCTCCTACCTTTGAGTCATGCATTACACCTTGTGATTGCTTTCCTCTTATTCTTTGCTTGTGCTGTCCATGAGGTCAGTGCCTTTTTCAAAGAGGAAGAGATAAAGGAGGCCTCACTGCGGCCCTTTCTGCACGGGCCAAAAACAGCAACCCAGGGATGGTAAAAACACCATCCCTATGCGCTGTTTGCACAGCTGCTGCTGCTGCTGCAGTGCAGCAGCACCATGCTTCCTCCTCTAAAAGTTAAGCGGAATCGCTTCTTTCCTATGGAGTTAAGCTCAGCCGAAGCGACTTATTTGGAAAGAGATGGCGCTCTTCCCACGCCGACTTACCCATAACTGCAGGCAAGCGCTTACCCGCATGAGGGGCTCCCTCTTTTTTAGATCAGCTAGCCGGTTTGTTTTGTTTATCTACCTTTTCTCCCCGAGAAGCTCCAGAGGGCAGGAGGGACATGTCCATGGGGATCAGAGGGCAGTGTGGCCATGGCCCTTCCTCCGTCCAGAGCTTTGCAGGGAGAAAAGGTAGGTAAACAAAACAAACTGGAGGCGGCTCCGTGTGGAGCCGTCCCTGCAGCCTGTGACGCCTTTGGGACCGCCCGCACGGGACCGCTTCTTCCACCCATGAGGAGGCAACCTTAGAAATAAGAAAGGAGATGGATTCACATTGGTTACTATTGTTGGTGTTCTTCTGAGTACATTATGCCCTACCAGTGAAACATAACCCTGGTTGCTGTTCAGAGTGAATATTGAATATACCTGAGAGTTGTGCAGCATTGGACTTCTATCCATGGAGCCTGGCCTTTCCTTGCAACGGTGCCACTTATATGGAATGTAACAGCACAATAATGAGCGATGATGATGTTTCAGCTAATGGTTCTTTCTGTGTTGGGGAAGTCTCACAGTTGGATGTTTCATGGTAGACTAATGTTCTGGGCCTTTGCTAAATACCATCAGCTCCAAATACAATCATTGGTTTGCTTTGCTTACCATATCCCACCCCCGTCCAGTAACCAGACCTTTTCTGCTTTCTCAGGGATGAATGCTTCCTGACTTGTCAGTGGCCCCCTCAATTAATTCAAGATTGCTCGTGTAATCAGCATTTGCTAAATATCTTTGTGAACATATGCAGAAGGAAGTGTGGATGCCTCACTCCCTCCTTCCGTGATAGGCATCTTGCACAGGGACTATTTCTTTCTTGTTTTACATTAATGAAGTCTTCGCTCTTCCCACTGTTCACACCTACGCATGTACCGAACGTCTCCAAGGAGACAAGGAAATCCTTGAGTCCAGCCATGGTGAATCCTCCAATGAGGGAGCAAGCGAGAGGCAACTCCTTGAGGCATCTAAACTTCCAGCTGTCCTCCCACAGACGTTGATTTGCTTCTGGCTCCTACAGGCAGGCTTTTCTCCTTTTGCATCTGAAATGTTGGTGAGTGCTTCAGACTTCTCAGAGCGAGCTGGGTGGGGAAAACATGCCGCTCATTTTTTTGTTGTTTTCCCCCAGTCTCTCTCTGTGTATGTCACCCAGCTATCTCTTCAACAATTCCAAATGCATTTCCAGCTCTGGTACTGCCACCACCAGTCCTCATTTTGCAGCTTTACTATTTATTGTATCTACATTCAGCCCTCACTGGATATTTCATAAAGGTTGCTCCTTTGCTGTTTCCTAAATACCCATTACTTCAGTTGTAGTTTTACTTAGATGTTGTTTTCTGCCGCCCTGTATAGCCAGGTGTGTCACATTGTTTGTAGGGAGTCTTCTTGGCATCACTGTTTGGGCTTGAAAGCACAATTGCGTGTTCTCCATTGGTTTCTTCTGACAGGAAGCTGGTTATACCTCCTCCCTTCCCCCATACACGATTAACTTACAGCATTTATTATTATGAGTTGTTGTGTTGACAAGTCGGTTAAATACTTTCAGGATAACGATTAGTAAAAGTAGCTTAAAATGCGTATTTAATATTCAGAAAGCTCCATACCTCAGATTATTGAAGATGGCTGTCCATTTTGTTTGAGTGCATCTCACAGAGCAGTGTTGGAAACTGATAAAACTTTTGGGCTGATCCAAGAAAGCAGCACTTAACTCTCTTATTGGTTCCTTTTATCATACAGGCCCTTTATACTCACTGAGAGCCAGTGTGGTTTAGTTCTGTAGACTCTAATCTAGAGAACTAAATTTGATTCCCTGTTCCTTCACATGAGCGGTGAACTCTAATCTGGAGAACCAAATTTAACTCCCCGCTCCTCCATATGAAGCCTGCTGGGTGACCTTGAGCTAGTCACTGTTCTCTCAGTGCTCTCTCAGTTCCACCTACCCTACAGTGTTCCTGTTGTGGGAGGAAAAGGCGATTGTAAGCTGTTTTGGGACCCCTTACTGTAGAGAAAAGCAGGATATAAAAAAACAATTCTTTTGGCAGTAAACAGATTTTTTAAAAAGGTTTCGCGTACCTAAAGGATAAAATACAGTACCTTTGAAAAACCCATATTAAACCTTCATTAACTGCAGGAGGACAGTTATCTTTAAGTTGTGTGAAATCTTAAAAAATGTTTTCATTCAGAAGCCAGGGTGCATTAAAGAGCCCATATGAAACAGACTGTTGCCTAGGTCTCTGACTTCAATCTGAACCTGCTTTGAACAGTGAAAAAGCAAAGTCAGTGTTAAACATGTTTTACAGTAAACTCTACACAAGTCTGTCAGGCATAATACAAGTGAGATGAGGCCCATCATTTCATTTGGTTTCTGCAGGTGGCGTGAAAAGAATACAAGCACATAGAACACGTTAAAAATGGTTTAATCTCCCACTGTAAAGAAATCCTGTGTTACTCTAACCACAGGTCTCCTTAACCAAATGTTCACATCTTCTAGTGAGGAGAGTGTGAGGAACATCATAGTATGGATGGAGCACTGCTCCTAATTGATCTGGGAAGGAGGCTAGGAAGGAAAGTAAGAGGGAGATGCCTCAACATACATTATATTCTGTTAGGTGTATTCTTATCAAGGAGCTGCTGAAATAAAAATGAACAAGTATCATTAGTCTACTGTGATAGGAGGAGAGATAGTAAAACAACCAGCTGTGAGACTTCTTCAACACAGAAAGAACCATTAGCTGAAACACAAACATCATCATCACTGTCATTGTAGGGAATATGTTCTTTTCTGTCAAGAGAAAGCTGGAATGCTAGCCATTGTCCATATCTTTGGCCAATTAGATTAAAACATCCAAGGCAGTATTGTTACCAACTAATGTCCATGTCTGCCACAGACACTCTGATTCTTCACAGGAAATGTAGTCTTGTCTTGGTCTCACCATTGTGCAAGTTTGTCCAAATTTTCCCAGGATAAGGATAAAACATTGGGCCTTTGGTGGCAACGATTTGTCAGCACAATCCATCTGCTAAGGTTAATGTGGCTATCCTTGTGTGCTGAGTGAGATAACCTTATGGATGGTCACTATTTCCATGTGAAATTAGAATGGTCACTATTTCCATGTGCTCATGTCTGATACTCTTGGGCAACCACACTCGTGTAGTGACAATCAAATGTTTCTGGAACTCTTTTGGAACAAGGTTTGAGCCAAGTAGCATGTTAAAGACCAACAAACTTTCTGTCCAAGGACCATGCCCTCAGACTCCCACTCCAACTGGGAGAGGGCCCCAGGTAAGAAGCCCCAGGAGAAAGACTTACCCAGGCCCTGGGGGTACACAGGGTGGCAGGCAGCAGACCCTCCAGAGCAAGACAATTCACAGGGAAGAGCCCCATCCTGGGCTGCAGCAGTTGCCTGGGCTCCAAAGGCTGCACAACTGCAGAAGAGGCCTGGAAGTCAGTCTGAGCCACATCCAGGCATGGCCCAACTCTGCACTAGAAGCCCAGGCCCTCATCAAGGGGCCTGGAGTAGGCCCAGAATTCCAACTGAGGCCTCTGCCCTCGTGGAGCAGTAACGGGAAAGTGACAGAGCCCAGCCTGGCCATGAAGGAAGGGGAGGAGCAAGTTGACTGAATTAGAGCTCTTAGCTCTGAAGGAAGAGGTAGAGGGGAAGGGTCGGGGCAGAACCCAGTTTGTGGGGAGAGAATAAAAAGGGTGAGGGTCTGGACAGCCAGGGAGGATGCTCCTATGTAGCTATGGTCCGACTCAGGACCTGGCAGCCTTGGGAAAAGGCTTCGATGGTCCGACTCAGGACCCGGCAGCCTTGGGAAAAGGCTTCGATGGTCCGACTCAGGACCTGGCAGCCTTGGGAAAAGGCTGCACCCAGACATGCTGTTTGAGGCCAGAGGAAGGGCTCTTCAGACCTGGGGAGGGCCCCCCCAGGAAGTACGGGGGGCCAGGAACTCGACATGCTCCAACATATCAGCTTTCAAGCATCAAAGCTTTGGTTAAAGCTCAAGCTCCCTTTGTCAGATATCATGACAAAGGGAGTTAACTCTCAGAAGCTTATACTTTGGAAATGTTGTTGGTCTTTAAGGCATCACTGGTCCCAAATTTTGCCATTCCGCTGCTGGCCAACATGGCTACCCACTGAAACTAGGATTCTTTGATGATTGTGCCTCTGGAATGTCTCAGATGCCTCGTGTAATTGCATCTAGGCGACACTTATTTGTGTTATTTTTTTCTTCCAGGCTCTTCAGGTAGCAAGGCAGCTTCTATTACACCAGCAGCAGCAACATCAGCAACAGCAACAACAGCAGCAAGTCAGTGGGCTAAAATCACCCAAGAGGAATGACAAACAGCCATCCCTTCAGGTAAGAAACTTATGTCTTAATAATTTTTAATAATATACAAAATAAAAGGTATAAATTAAGAATGAGAGACCATGTAGATTACAATGATGTTCAATAGTTTGTTGTTTAATCATAATGATAAATGTAGAACATGGATGTCAGTGACTTCTTTATATAATGGGTTGTATCCATCCAGCTTTTTAGCGACCAAGGAATTACTACCAAAAAGGCTATGGCCCCTTCCGCACACGCAAAATACTGCGTTTTCAAACCACTTTCACAACTGTTTGCAAGTGGATTTTGCCATTCCGCACAGCTTCAAAGAGCATTGAAAGCAGTTTGAAAGTGCATTATTCTGCATGTGCGGAATGAGCCCATGTGAGGGATCATGGGATATGTGTGGACAAAACTGATGTGTGACAGAAAAGTAATTGAATGGAAAGGGTTGCTGAATCTAACACAAACATTGAATTTAACCAGAAGGATGTTTAAGAAGTCGGAAGTCTAAGGGTGCTCACACTTTATGGGAGTTGATGGGATGGATTGTTATAGTATGATTGTTAGGATGGAAAATGGATTTTTAAGCACTCTCAAGATTGTTACCATTGGCAACAGTGACTCGGCCTTGCTGAAGAACACATAGTATCTCCATCACTGAGAAGGGTAGTCATCACTATGATGGAGAAGGGTTGTTTCAGAGATGAAGCCTTCTGTTATATGCACTGTGGGTCTAAGATGGTCTGCAACAGGGGACATGTGTTGAATTATAGCTGACAGATTTCTGGAGGAAAGGTCCATTCCTGAAAGTAAGATATTTTGAAAACCTCTAATTTGAGGTTAGTTGAATTAGGGTTGCAATTTAAAAAAAAAGATTTGTTGAATTACATAAAAAATGGATTAATACAACTTTATGGTAAAGTGTTGAAGATTCTGTTGTTGTTGAAGACAACTCTGGGGTAGATGTTTCCCAGTGTCATTGATTTTGGCATGTCAAGGAACCTGTACTTGAGGTTATACCTTCATTATCTTCCGACAGAACTTTGCAAGGAAATTTGTACATTGTTACGCTTGCTGTGCTGCATTTATCTAGCTAGCTAACTCAGATTTTTCACCTCTGTCCTTCTGGGGTGGGGGAATACTTAGTTCTTCCTTACCTGTTTGATCCTGATAATATTCTCTGTGGAGTAGAGAAGGCCCAAAGAGTGTGCTTTGTACAAGGTCAGCAAGTGAGCTGAGTGAGAATTTGAAGCTTACATCCCTTGGCCTAACTTGAAGTTCTAACCACCCTACCACACTTGTAATTCAAGTGAGATGCAGATTTGATATGTTGTTTCCAAAGAAACATTAGAAGTATCAACCTCGGAGCTAAGACTGCTAACTCATAGAACTGCAGTGATAGTGATCTTACAAAATTAATCCAGTTCTTTTTTGTACTAATGGAATGTTGCTGTTTGTATTACTTTTGCCTACTTGTTGTGTACATGATATAGTAGATGTATTCTTCTATTGATTTTCAGTTTTTGTGTACAACTTGTGATATTCAAATTGTGTCTGGTGATGAAAGAAATTCCTAGTTCAAGGAAATTCTTCTCACAACTGTGTTAGACTATTCAGTAATAGATTGGGTGAGAATTTTCTTTAAAGAAGAAATTAGGAATGTTGTTTTAATTTCTTCAAATGTGTTGTGTTGCACTGTTGCTTGTATTCATTCTTTTCTCAGAAGTTCTTTTTGAATATCAATATTCAAATCACTTCCAGTATTATCCCAGCTTTACAGTGGACAAGAGATTGTTGGCTTTTGATCACTGAATGGCAAAGATTTACGGGCATGACTCCTAATTTACACAATCACATCCAATCATTTGGTGCCCCACCTTTTTGTTGGTAATAAATTGTTGTCCTTTGAAAACAAATAAACTGTCATCTTTGAGCAAGCACGTCTTTTAAAACCATTCCTGTGAAAGAATAAACTGCTGAATCCATACTGTTTTGTCAAAACTTTTTAAAATATATATATATTGGTCAATCCATAGCTGATCCACTTGTCTTTTAATAGACTCTTCTACTGGGGACATTTTTAATGAGATATTGTGCTGGCAAGGCCCAGTGTCAGGTACTAGAAGAAGCGCTTTGTTGTGCAGATGTCTTAAGAATTGCTCCAGAGGATGAAATATGACTGTGTTGACCTTTCAGCTGTGAGCTTATTTGTCAGGATTCAAATAAGTTGAAAGGATCAAACCAAACAGTTTCCATAGTCAGACTGGGAATTGCGTTTCAGAGGTCAACAGTGAGGGCCACGTTGCAGATTCCATAACAGCCAATTGTTGGTACGTATTAAAGTGTTGAAGCTGCTGCAGCAGTCAGAGACACAATTAAAATTCTAATTTATTAATGTATACAGAGAGCTGGTCCAACCTGTCACTCACTGATTCAAATGACTGCCCATTCTGTTTTTCCCTGTTACTCCTTTAGCTTTTGCATCCTTAAACCTGCTCTTGAATATAGCAGACACTCTCAGCCCAGTGGTACAATAAAGATGTACAGTTTCAATATAACAGAGAGTAATTGTTAAGAAGAAATATACACACCACTCCCTTCTCATCCCATTTGCCAATAAGACATATTGAATAGTATTGTTTGCCTCATTTTTACCAACAGTCAGTTACTGTAATCAACCTGAAATCAGTGTAATGATTTTTGTTTATCCTTTTCTAAATAACAAATTAGATTCTTCTGCTATTTTATCAATGAACTGAGTCCCTTGTCCTTTTCAAACTATCCTGATGCTGTTAGTTGATTTTTTAAAAAGTTGATTTAAAAAAAAGTTGGCAACATTTTTCACAAATTACTACACGAATCTTCCTTCTATTTTAGATTCTAAAATAAGGTTGTGATTCCTAGGTTGGGAGTGATGGTGTGATATTCAAAAAGTACCACAAAATTAGATTTGCTTCATCAAAGACCTTGTTTGCTTGAAGCATGGAAGGAGAGAGGCAATGTTAATCTAGAATATTGTGTTTTAGATCTGCCTGCCCCAGAGGTTGTGAGCTGATAACCAAGGAGGCTGGGCCAACATGATAGAGATGTTGAATGAGACAGACAATTTACGGTCACTAAAGGATATTGCTAAATGAGTCTCAGTCAGTCTAATTTAGTAGGAGCTAGGAGATGGCCATAGCCACGCACAGAAGTAGAAAATGTGATACTTTCTCACATTCTTTTAGCAACTCATGAATGAAGAAGGATGAATGTGCTTTCCAAACCTCAGCATTAACTGTTCTGTATTGACTTATATCTCTTGACTTTCACACAAGCCAGTTGAAAGTCTCCCAGTAGAATGGCCTTTGTTACCTCTTGACTTGGAGACTTGTTCTTGCATATATCATATGCTGGTGTATAAGCATTTGTCTGAGATGTGGTCTACTGCTATTTTTTCTTTTCCAAATAAAAAATGCTGTGACTCACATTTTTCAGCCTAGTTTCATATACAACCTTGTCTTTTGTTTGGCAGGGGCCTGTGTCTTCATAGCCTAATACTACAAACAAAAGACATTTGAAAGTTTAAATAATGAATGTTAATAGCCAGAAATTGGAAGACCATAAAAACATCAGAACTACAAAAAATAAAATAGGTCCAGCATGAAGATTAAATCCCTTTGTGCAAATATTTCCCACTGATGTTAACTTTTATTTTATAATGCACAATAATTATTTTGCTAGTCTAGTCTCATCTTGGAAATTTACTATCTTCAACTAGCCGGGATGTATATGCCTGGGTCTAGATCAGGGGTCTGCAACTTGCGGCTCTCCAACTGGCCCGGCTGGCAGGGGCTGATGGGATTTGTAGTCCATGAACATCTGGAGAGCCGCAGGTTGCAGACCCCCAGTCTAGATCTACCAATGCACTTAAAATCACTGACTTTTGGTGCAAACTTTGTTTCTGTTCTGTAGTTGTTGGTATGAATTTAAACATTGCAGGCAAATTCAGAAAGACTTTTCCCCCCTTTGCTCAAGAAAATAAAACTGCTTGTGTATTTAGGCAGCATTAAACTGTGTTTTTAAAATGTTGTCTGCTGAGCTCAAAGGAAAGTGGAGCATCAAGGTTGAAAATACTTTCAAAAAGCTAATCCTGAAGTATCTTGGTTTGTAAAATTTGATCATATGAAATTTGATCGTATGAAATTTGTTCATTATTCAGTGCTAGATGAGCTGTGAGAGCAGGAAGGGGGAAAGTAGTAACATGTACTCTGAATACAAATTACATTTACTGTGAAGGTGTTTTAGGAACTTGTATAGGTAGTAGGTGTCATGAAAGACCTCTGAGGCCATGGAGAGCTTCTGCCAGTCTAAGTAGACAGTGACAAAGCAGACAATTGGCAGTGTCAATTTGACAGAGATGGACCAGTGGTCAAGTTCAGTATAAGGCAGCTCCATGTGAGTTTCATGAGTGTAAGCGATGAACCACATACCTACTTATTCAGAGGTGTCGATGAAAGAATTGTTTTTGAGCTGCACCAAATGATCGTTCATAAATCCTGTTGAAGTTCTTTACGTTTAAATTATTGTTCCTGTTTCATAATAAATTAAAGACACCAATATTTTTGAGCAATGGTCTAACATCTCTGACTGATATAGATAAGTACGCCGTCAGAAGAAAAATACCGTAGATACTCGAGTATAAGCCGACTTTTTCAGCACATTTTTTATGCTGAAAAAGCCCCCCTCGGCTTGTACTCAAGTACAACTGCTATGGATGGTAGTGAAGTATAACTGCTATGGATGGCAGTGAAAACAGTGCTTTGTATGAGAACGACAGCAGTGACGGTGATGACTGTGAACTCAGTGATGATGACAATGTCTATGCTGATAACCTCACACCAGCTATAGCTGAAGCTCTGTTTGGACATACAGATGATGATGAGGAATCCAGTGTTGAAGGATTTTAACTCTTGTGTATTAGCTTGGTTGCTGATTGAGCTAAGGTTTTTGTACTTTTAAAGTTATTGTTGATACCATATTGTTTTCGTTGACCCTATTTTCCACTTACAGAGCTAGTTTACTGTTTTTCTTTGAAATAAATATTCAAAAACATTTAACCTACTGATACCTCAATTAATGTAATTTTATTAGTATCTATTTTTATTTTTGAAATTTACCAGTAGCTACTGCATTTCCCACCCTAGGGTTATACTTGAGTCAATAACTTTTCCCAGTTTTCTGTGATTAAAATTAGGTTCCTCGGCTTATATTCGGGTCACCTTATACTCCAGTATATACGGTAACATTCTCTTTGTTCTGATTCAATGCTGACAGAACCTCGCCCATGGGAAATCAACCAGTCTGTCCTGATGAGCAATTCTTCAAGAGATCCCATTTTTCTCTAGTCTGTCTTTACTACCAGTGCCATACTTTAGCAGTAGCTTCCAAACAGCCTGTTCTAGAATTGAGGACCTGTACCATTCATAGGGCTTTGTGGGTCTATAAAAGGATTTGATTAACGTCAAGGTTTAGGACATAACTGCATGTGGAAAAAGCTGTCAGGTCACAATGGACTCATGGCAGCCCTAGTAAAGGGATTTCAAGTGATTTAAGCCAAGGTGTGTGCCATTGTTGTACTCTGCAGAGTCTTCTTTGAAGGTCTCCCTTCCAATTATTGATCCTTCTTATCTTCCAAGATATGATGATGTTGAGTGATGCCATGCCATGTTCCCTTCCTGGGAAAGGCCTGGTTATATCCTGTAGTTCTCTTGGGTGTGTGTGTGTGTGTGTGTGTCTTTTCTCAAGCCTAGTTATTCAAGGGCAGTAATTCCAAGACTGTGTTCCAAGACATGAGTCTTCTATATTAGATCTCTGTGAGCTCCAGAGCTCCCTCACAAAAGGAGGATGTAGTTGTGCCTGTTTTAATTCTATAAGAGTATTGACTTCGCTTGGAGGGAGGTGATTGGTTCTGCTTGTCTTCGCATAGAATGTAATTGAATGAGTTAGTTACAACTGATGTAGAGTGTCAAGAGAATTATTTACCTTCCAAGAAAGTTACCTGTTGAGTTACTTCGTGAGTTACTGTTCTGGATTTGCCTCTCAGAAAGCTTTCCCAAGATTGGTGACTTTTTTATGTTCACAGGTATGGCTTCTTTGAAGACTTGTAGTGGGTTTTTTTTTTTTTTGTCTTTCACTCTTTTCTGTGATTTCATTTTAAGGGGTGCAACTTGTTCTCAGATCATCATGGGCCACAGGGGGTGGGGTTCGCAACAAGAGCTCTTCACCTTCCAGATGACCTAATTCTAACTTGCATCTGGTAATGAAATAGTTGCAGCAGATTGTTCTGCATATGAGGAGGTGGGTCTCTACATCTTGAGACCCACCTTTAAAAAAATTTCTCCCCCATCTTAAAGGTTAAAAAGAAATCATTATTTTTGTGATGATTTCCAGGCAAAGTGTTTTTGTAGGGGCTGCAAAACTAAACAATGTGCCTGAGCATATCTTGGGGTTTGTTATAAGCATTATGGAAGAAGAAGAAAATGAAACATACTTGACTGGTCAGAAATGTGTAAATTGCTGACAAAATGACATATGTAATTAAGAGTGCTCATGCCATTTTACCATGTGGTTTACACCTACAGTGTTGAAAAAGAGAGTGACTCCCACCTCGCTAATTACCATTATCACTGAAATGGTAGGGTTTGAGTCATTAGTTCCATGTGCATTTAATTAGAGGAAGGCTGAAATTGGATTTAACTTATTACTTTTTCATGGATCACTTTCTTGTCATCACTTCAAATTGGATTGCAGCCCCAGGTAACTAATTATGAGAGCCACAGGATCAAGAGTGAAAAAAAGGTAATTAGGAATAACACAGTCGGACCCTTGCTGATAGTCCACTTGTGCTTTTTGGGGGAGAAATGAGAGCTGTATTTTGTAGTATTATAGATTGTGGAGTTAAAGGTATGCACTAATACTAAGAATCATGGGAGCTTGACACCACCTATAGTGGTTTATATGATATACAGCTGGGTTGAAGATGTTGTAGCGACATGGTTCCACAATCAGCCCCTTAATACCAAGATTAAACCTGTAAAAGCAACAGATTGGTTGTAGGCATGAGGCATTTCAACAATTATGTAGTCAGAGGTCTTTACATGTATGATTACATCAAAGTTGTCGAGATTCAAGACTATTCTTAGCCATGGTGAGGAAAGTATAAATATAGTAAGTTGTGCTTGATAATGTACAAATGAAGATATTCAGGAGGATTGTTCGTACCTGACAGGAAAGTGCTTTGCAAATTGTAGACGTCTGGCCACTGACACTCTTGTGTATAATGTGTGTCGTTTTTTGTCCACTGTAACAAACCAGTCTAGTAAAGCTTCCTTCTGTGGGGGACAAAAAGTCATCCTCATGTGCAAAGGAAAATCTGGAACTGTAGGAACTCTATAACTGTCATAACCTTAAAGGGAAATGAAAAATACCGGGTTGGGATAAAAATGTGTTTAGAGTGTTACTCACTGAAAAGGGGGAGGGGAAGGAGGTGTACATGAGACCAGGTTGCCCAGTGTTTACAGACCTTTGATAATTAAAAAAAAAGATTGTTCCCAGATTGCACATATTTTAAGATTAGGCATTTTCCATTCTGAATAGATTTCATCAAGACGGATATCGTGGTTTGTGCATCACAAAGGAGTTCACATGAACTGAGTTGGGTACTGTATATGGATTTTAAAAAAAGAATTTGATTGCCTAACTACAGCAAACAAACAGAGTGAAATTGCAAGGGATTTGCTTACTTTGTACAACTTTGCTTTCATGATCAAGAAACCCCCAAATACGGGTCTTTTGACAATAATTTAAGTGGCGGAAAACAAAGTACAGTATGGAATTTTAGGGCTGTGATAAGCAGACTTCAAACTTGCAAGATCTACTACTACCATCACTACCACTTTTTTATTTCACTAGAAGCCCAGGACCTACCAATTGGAATCAGATACAAAATATTCACTCAGGAGGACAGAGCCAGATGGAAATAGTTTGTGTAGGGTGTGTGTGTGAATGCTGTTTCTCTTTTTAAAAAAAAAAGATGGGAAGATTTGAGTGTGGATCTCCAGTGACTTACCTAGTTTCATCACTTGACACTACAAATCAGGGATTATAATGTAAGCATCCCAAAATGACCTACATAATTGACAGAAAACACCCAATTCACACTTATATTTTATAGAGCAACAAGGTAGAGACCGAATGATGAATGACAAGTCCAAGGGCAGTCATTGAATCTCTGACACTTTTAAAATTTTTGCAATTTTTAATGAACAAGTTAAGCATAAAATCTTGGTTCACAGTGCTGAGGGGAATACTGAGGCTCACATCTGGGTCAGGCAAAGAAGCATGCTGAATGTTGTATCCTAAATATGAACATGAACACGAATGTTGTATCCTAAATATGAACACATGACAATTCTATTGTAAGTGGAGTCATACCCTTTTAAGTCCAATGAAGTCAATGAAGTTGAATGATATAACTGCTAGGATGGCATTTTAAGAAAACAGTCAGAGCTATTAATCCCTTAATTAAATGGTGTGTGATGGGTTCCCCAAGGAATCAGGAAAGAGCAGACGATGGAGCAGGAGAGCCTCAATGTTCAAAAAGTGAAAATGAGGGGTGAAAATGAGAAGTAATGGGGGGCTGTGTGGAGGCCAAGTGAAGCAAGGGTGGGGGAAGGTCTAGTGACAGAGAAAGATCTGGTAAAAGGAAGAGAGAAACCATGAAATAAAGAGGAATGAAGGAGAAAGGGCACAGTGGTCAGAAAAATTGCAGCCTGTCTTCACCTGGGCAATGTAGCTTGAAACAGGATGCTAGACTTGTAATGGTGGAAAGTGCCATCAAGTCACAGTCAACTTATGGTGACCTTGTAGGGTTTTCAAGGCAAGAGACTTTCTGACTTGGTTTGCTGTTGCCTGCCTTTGGGAAGCAACCCTGGAGATGGTGGTCCCCTATCCAAGTCCTTACCAGGACTGACCCTGGTTAGGTTCCAACATCTGCCAAGATTGGACTAGCCTGGTCCATCCAAATCAGGGCTAGACTAACTGGATGGAATAATCTGTCAGATTCAGGGGTTGTCTTTGGGCTAACTGCTGTGACCCACCAAGACTCCTCTTACGTTCTTAACGTACACATTCAAAATTAAGGAACACTCTCTCAGAATATTGAAAATCAACCACAACTTGTTCTCCTATTCTTACAATTCTTACAATTAAGGAACAAAACTTGCAAGGCAATTAATTTCTCCCACATTGATGTGCTCCATTACTTTTACTGCCCACACCTCTGAAAAACATTTCCACGCCACACAAAGATCCATTCCTTACCCATCCCATATTCTTCCTGATCTTCAAAAACGTACTCTTTTTAAAAACATCCTTCCCCAACACATATTTCCATTTTTTCTTGCCTGGCACAGTCTGGAAATAAGATGCTTCTAACACTTAATTCAACCCAGGATTTTTCAAATGGTTTTTATTTTATTGTCACCATCAGCAAACAGCCCAAGTTCTCCCATGTTATACCGCAACCTATTCCTGCCCCCTCCCCACCTTGGCCGACCACCCCTTTGTTTTTTTAAACTCAGTGTAAAATCTGCAATGAGTCATATTGTTTTAAAACAGCTTACCGTGTTTTTGAAGGCTGTGTTTGCAGGAGGGGTAGCAAAGAGTCTGAGAATGCAGAGGCCCCATCTCACCAAATCATAGGACAAGGGAGACCAGTAGGGGAGCAGAAGAGACTGGGGCAGGGAACTCTTGACACATGGATAGAAAAGAGAAAGTAAACACCACATAGGATTCTCAAAGCATCTGAAGAGGGAAACTGAAATTGGCATCCCCTATACACCCCACTCTATCAGGTACATAGAATTGGCCGAAGAGGAAGGTAACAGTTCACCCTTACCAAATTACTGCAAATCAGCCTGTGATTTATAGTACAACCCAAACAGTGTTTACCAAAACCTTGTTGTACAAGAAAAAAAATACTGTGAACTTATGATGCTGTGTGGCAATTGTGTTTTTCTAGCATCATACAGATACATTTGCTGAACAGTCAGGAGTGGTTGTGGATGTCACTGTGGGTCCTGACAGAAATGAAACATTAGGGCACAACTGGAGAAGACCTTGTTGACCTCTGGTTGAATCATAATACTCTCTCTTTCACTGTTTGGTGCAGTCCCACATGGGGATTGGGCAGGGGCAGGCCAGCCGCAAAGAACGGGTGAAAAGGCTTCTGGAAGCTTCAGAGCACTTGGAGCCCTCTCCTCTCTCCCATCCAGAGCCAGGAGTGGGCTGGGTTCCTGTCCAAATGGTCACGTGACAGAGGCAGGGAGAACGCTCCTCCCTCAGTTCTCTGTTGCCATGGAGAGAGAACAGGTTTTAGCTGAGTGCTTCAACTTTGACCCCAGGATTCTTCTTTTTCATCAGAATGGCATTGTATGAAAAGTGTTCCAAATGTGGAATGAAGATGGCTCAGAACGATGATCACAAGGAATGTCTTTTTTGTCCCAGTGAGACTCATGTCTTGGACACCTGCCTGTCCTGCTGCTTTTTTATTCCAAATGTCAGAAATGAGTAGGCTTTGAGGCTTAAGGCCACATTATGGGAAGAGTCTTTCGTTGCGGTGGATACTCCTACGGGGAAATCTTCAAGGAGGGCTCATATGCCTTCAGTTGCTTCTGTCCCTATGATTCCATCTGGACCAGCTTCTGACTCGACTTTGGTGGCCAAATGGGCTACTTCGGAGCCCCTGGATAAGAAGGCCAAAAAGATTTTAAATACTTCTCAGATCAAACCATTATCTCCTCAATGCTGAGGCTGATCGCTGACCCATCTATAGTCAGATTCCTCATTTCGTCCTCCTCTTGACATCGATCACCATCATCTCTGTAATACCAAGGCTCATTGATGACACATCCCCAACTTGATTCTCCAGTTTATCACTTGTAGGTCTTCTATCAGTGTTGATCACCATTGTCTTCTCACTGCCAAGCTTCTCCAATTCTGTCTTGCCCATCTCCTCAGTGTTGTCCATTGAATTCTCCCCCTGGATGGAGTCCTTGTCACCATTATGGTCGGAGCCTTACAGTATTGAAGCTGCTGCTGTCCTCACCTTGTCATGGACTCTGCCATCCCTAACAACCTAGAGCTCTTCCATTGTCCAATGATGCCTTCCCTGATGTTTAGTGGACACTCCTCTCCTTCCTTGGAGAGTGATGTTTTTGAGGTTCCCCTGTCTCCTTTGGAACACACCCAGCACTCCATATTGATGCATCATTCCTCCTGTCAGATGCAGTGTTTCCATTCTCACCTTTGCCAATCTACCTATGCATGTTGCTCAGGATGCATATGTCACCATGCTCCTATAGGATCATTAGTCCTCCTTGTCATATCCCTTCTCATCCTCCTCCTAAGTTGTACTGTCAAACAGTCTTTGATGTGGAGACATGAAGACATTGCCGGTTCCCTATGTCTCCATTAGAATTTTGATTCTAGATGATAGTCTGATGACACCTCCATGCCTTCTCCAGAGGATGTCAGTATTCTAGCTCCTGTTTCTCAAACAGAGGACCTTAAGCTCTATTCAGAGCAATTAAATTGAATGGTGAAAGCACTGGACATTGACTGCATTCAATCAGATCTGAGGTCCTTGGATCTGATCATAGGTGTTATATGGCACCAACCTTTTTTTTATTAAAGGTATTCAAGAGATAGCTGAGGCGGTATGGCTTAGACCAGTGGTTCTCAACCTGGGGGTCGGGACCCCTTTGGGGGTCGAATGACACTTTCACAGGGGTTGCCTAAGACTCTCTGCATCAGTGTTCTTCATCTGTAAAATGGATAAATGTTAGGATTGGGGGTCACCACAACATGAGGAACTGTATTAAAGGGTCACGGCATTAGGTAAGTTGAGAACCACTGGTTTAGACTTTCCTCCAGTCAAACTTTTACCAAGAAAATGGGAAATGTGTATAAAATAAAATAACAGGGAACTGAAACTCCTGTTCCACCTCCCCATTCCCAGTTCCATGATCACTGAGGTCCTTCCCACTCATTATAGGCCTGTTCCCATTCTTCCCCAATGGATAAGGAAGGAAAACATTTATACACATTAGGCAAATGCTCTAGGCCACAGAGTTTCCAGTTTGGGAAGATACCAGATGCGTCTTTGGGACTTCATGGCACTGTGTGTTGAGTCCTTTCCAGAGGACAAAAACATATTCTGGGCAAGTTTTTATCTGATGAGAGTTCCAGACTGGGCCATTCAACGTGAGGATTCTCTGTTGGCCATCCATGTGGCAGGATGGAGCAACACTACTGTAGATTTCATGGGGGGGGGGTTCTTCTACTCATGAATGGTCCACTCACAAACATTTAGTTTCCATTTTTAGAGAGGAGGGATTCCCTCATGTGGATCTGTTTGCCACCGGAGGCAATACAAAGTACCCTCTTTTCTGCTCCAGGGCAGAAGGAATTTGTCAAAGGATGCTTTTTCAGCTGTGCTGGTCATGCTTTCCCTCCTTATCCTCTCATTTACAAGATCATAGCAACAATGGCCTTCATTTGGTCATTAGAAATCCTTATAGCCCCCTTTTGACCGAAGAGGTTCTGGTTTCTCACGCTATTCTGGATGTGTCAAGGGAATTTCAGGGCCTTTCCAATACAGGGAGATCTCTTCATGATACAGACCATTCTCCACTACAATATCCCTTCCCTGTTCCTGATGGCATGGCTAATCCAGCCCTTTTGCCAGATTTAGATAAGGTTGCAGAGGTGTTATTAGCACCATGCAAACCCTACACATAAAGTCTTATAATTCAAGTGGATGCATTTTGTCCACTGGACACAATACTAGACACTATGCCCTGACACCTGTTCTTTATCTGACATTTGAAGTACTTAAAAAGATATGGTTTTGGCCACTTATGCTATCAAAATTCACCTTGCTGCATTTTCTGCATTCCATGTTCCTGTGGGCCCTTGCTCTGAATTCTGAGCACCTGACTCCAAAAGATTTTGAAAGACCTAACAAATCTTTTCCCGGTGTTTAAACCTCATCTCCCTGTTTGGAGTTGGTCTTTGGTCTTATCACAAATTATACATAAATCTTTTGAGCCACTGGCAATGTCTGACTTGTAATTTTTGTCTTGTAAGGTTGCCTTGTCAGTATCACCTCTGCCAGGAGAATAAGAGAGTTATCAGCTCTTTGGCTTGCTTCCCCATTCACCTGATTCCATCCTGACAAAATAGTCCTAAGTCCTAAGACATTACATTGCCTGTATTTTTTTTTTGAATCCCCAGTCCTTGGGTGAACAACCATTCCTTTTTATTTGTACAAATACATTTTGACAATATAAGAATTTATTTGTTTGCTTTAAAGCAGAGGTGGCCAACCTATGGTGCTCCAGATGTTCATGGACTACAATTCCCATCAGCCCCTGCCATGCTGGCAGGGGCCAATTGGCCATGCTGGCAGGAGCTGATGGGAATTGTAGTCCATGAACATCTGGAGCACCATAGGTTGGCCACCCCTATTTTAAAGAGTCTGAAAAGCGGCAAAACTGCTCCTTCTCAAACCATTTCTAGATGGATAGTTTCTGTCATTAGATTAGCATTTAACAGTGCTAAGATGGGTTGTCCACTTCAAGTCAAAGCTCAATCCACTAGGACCCAAGCCTTCTCAGCTGCTTTTTTCCCCATGACATCTGTAAAGCAGCCACCTGGTCTGCTCCATCCATGTTTCTCAAGCATTATTTCATCAATGTGGACTCCAGGAGAGATTCAGCTGTAGGGAGAACAGTTTTACAGTTGTTATTTTGTTGATAAGCCCACACCTGCCTCCACGATAAGTGAGCTTTCTACTAGCCAACATGAACTGCACTGAAGACAGCAATGAGAACAAAGATGCCTGTAACTGTTGTTCACTGAGTGTCTTCTGTACATGCACATATCCCTCCCCCCATCCCCTGCTGCGGGCTGCCATTTGTCTTTTTGATGTTCTTCCATGGTAGTGAAGGGAGAAGTGAGATGTGAGTGTCCTCCCTGCTTCGGTCACATGATCATTAGGTCAAGAAACCAACCCATTCTTGGCTCCAGATGGGAGGGGAGAGAACTCTCCAAGAACTCTGACACTTCTAGAACCCTTTTCATCAGTTCTTACTGGTTGGCCTGCACAGAAGGCACTCAATGAACAACAGTTATGTGTAAGTGCAACTTTGACCTTTTTTGCCATTATGCTAAGTGTTGTGGCTTTAAAAATCTGAAATGTGTCTTTGGAACCATAATAGTTCATTAAAAAAACCCCACTAAGTTTGCGCTTTTTCACATATTTAACATGACTTTGGTATTTATCTAAAAAATAAAATATGTATCTCATGTATGTGTATATATATATATTGTTTTCAAGAAGCTGGATTGTAATAGCCAAGATTGCCCTAAAATAATGTGATGAGTTCATGGCATATGGTATAGCATGCCCTGGAGCAGCGAATGCATCTGGAAGGTAGCACTGGCCAAACGCCACAATTACCATGTGCTCAAACTGTTGTGAGGACTGGCTAATCGTATTCTTTAAGGAGAATGTTGTTGTTTTGTCAGAGTTAATCAGACTTCAAAGAAAAAGAAAATTTTTGAATCCATTTAAAAATATTATAATGTTCTGTTATAAAACACAGACAGGCGAGACTTGCCCATTATTTTGTGATGACAAAACGTGTAACATTTGGGGGAGGGAGCTACTAAAATATCATCTTATAGGGATAATAAACTTCAGTTGAATTTTTTTTTACCCTTTCCTTCTTAACTTGACTGATTGTGAAATAAATCTAGGGATAAAAAAAACCCCTCTCAGTCCTTTTAATAAAGAAATGAAGGGGCAGGCTGTTAAAAGTAACATCTTAAGTTGATTTAGAGTTTTATTCATGGTACTCATCTGTGGTTGAAAGGGGAAGCAACCTGAGGTCAAGTGATGTAGTGTTTCCATTTTCCATATGAATCTCACCGTGCCTGATAAAAGCACACTCGTTTATTTGGTAAGGCTGTAGGAATTTCTGACAAAGTGCAGAGGGGTCTTTTTTCCGTCAGTTTGAGCAGGCCGGGTTTTTGTACTACTGGCTCCTGCCTCCTCTTCCCCATTTCTGCTACAAACCGTGGCGCTGTTCTGACACTCGCATCCTAGAGTGCTACAATCTGCATCGTATTAATGCACAGCTCTGAAGCCTGTCCAGTGGACAGAAAAATGTCTTGGAGCCAAGAGCGGCAGCAGTTGGTGCAGGTGCTTTTTGAGAACAGAAGCAACATCGAGGGGCAGTTCGGTCCACTTGGCAAGATGCCCAGGCAGGAAAGCCAGCTGAGTCTGAAAAGGGGCAAGATTGAAGAATGGCAGGAGCGGTGGAGGGGGGGGGAGAGTGGGAGGGCAGGGAACGTGCTCTCAAAGTTCAGTCCCTGAAGAAAATTGCTGTCTGCAATCATAAGACATCGTTGCTTTTCCTGCCGATACTGTTTGCCAAAAGGGTTTGAAGTACTTATCAAATAACTGTGGATGAACAAAAATAGGATAAAATCTCTTTTACAAATTCCTGTGCATTCGGCTATGTTTATTGACATAGTGGATGGAAAGAGAGTGATATGAAAGAAAGCATTTCTAAGATGTGTGTGTGTGTGTGTGTGTGTGTGTGTGTGTGTGTGTGTGTGTGTGTGTGTGTGAGAGAGAGAGAGAGAGAGAGAGAGAGAGAGAGTATCCCAACTGGTGTGTGTGTGCATTTTTCCTAGTAGAGGGTGGTTCAAACTAGTGGACAAAACTTAGGGATCTGCAAAAATTCTCAAGGATTTTGTGCATTTAGGCGATCATATCTATGTATTGTCAAAGGCTTTCACAGCCGGAATCACTGGGTACTGTGTGGTTTCCGGGCTGTATGGCCATGTTCTAGCAGTATTCTCTCCTGATGTTTCGCCTGCATCTCTGTGGCTGGCATCTTCAGACCTGCCACAGATGCAGGTGAAGCTATCAGGAGAAAAATATCTTTAATTCTATTCCACACTGCCCGGAAAAGTACAGCAACCTATAATCATATCTATCTGTATGAGACTTTTGTGCTTTTTACTCCTACCTGTGCCTAATAATGCTAACAAATCTGCCCTGTGGCTCTAAACAAGAGTCAACTAAAGCTGGAACATCTGTACGAAAGCCTGGCAGATTCATGCCCACAGGTTATGCATCTGTTCTGAACCAATAGTAGTATGGGTTACCCTATGTTAAGCAGTCCCTGATATCTAGGAAGTAATACCCTCGAAAAGCAGATCACATATTGTCTCCCCCCCTCCCTTCCCAAGGCTAAATATGAAACGAATCTGGAGTTTTAAATCCCAGCTGGTTGTTGTCCAAGATATGGATGCCCATCAGATTTACTGGAGAACATTTACGAGCAGTGGGATTTTAGGCAACTGTCTGGGGTTTTTTTAGTGTTGGAGATAGGGGTGTGACAAACACTAGAACTAGACACATGGACAGTGTGAATCATATATGCATTACCACTGTAGCTGTGGTAGTTGTGAGGTGAAGTCATACTTAGTAACTGGTTTTGTGTTGCTTCAATTTTGTTTCCTAGCTGTGATATCATGGGCAAAATATTATAAACATATTGTGGCTATAGCATGCTTGCTTTAAAAAAGATCAGGAACTTTTTATTAAGTTTGTTTTCCTTGTCATACTGTAAAAATTTATTATGTGTACTGTGTATATTAGAAACAGATTTGGGCAATTCTGTCTAAATGAAGTCATCATGGTTATTTCCAGACTGCCTGTTTTTGGATGTGAATAATTTTCATACATCAGATGGCTGTCATATTTAGACGTTCTCCACATTTTTAAAATAGGACATTTCCCATTTTTGAACCATTGCAGAATGCATCAGTTTATCTACTCAAGATAGATTTTGTTTGCTTTTGTAAACATCTTTATGTTCGAACCTAGTGAGTAAATCTAACTTGGAACCTTGAGGTAAACCTAAGTTTAAGAATAATTGTTCTTTCTGTGTTTTTGTTTCAGGAGTAGGCACTTAATCTTAAGCACTTGGTTAAACGTTTAATTAGTGTAACATCACTGGAATCCTGCAAACAATTGAGAATGCTTTTTTGCATTTGACAACAAGCTCAGTCTAACAATGAAAAAAGAATGAATAGGGACCAATCCACCAAGGTTGATTTCCAGTGCAGACAGTTACTCCAGCCTCTCCTTTGATCCTTGGATATTGGTTGATGTGATTCTTTGGAGGAATCCCATCCAAATGCTAGCCAGGGCCAACCCTGGTTAGCTTCTGAGACCTGACGAGGTTGGGCTATCTAGTTTCGGGCACACATGTAGATAACCTATACGTATAAATATGCATTTTGGGGTCCATGGGCTACTGAAGTTGAATGCAATATTGATATATGGAACTGGTCTGTACACTTTTGAAACAAGTTAGTGTTTTGTTCGAATGGTAAATAATATATGCTCTGTTTAATCGACTCCTACCCCTAAATTGTTCACTCTACCTCCCACCCCTAAAAGAGCACTCGGGACCCCTTTGCTGCTCACTAAAAGTCAAGTAAGAAAAGTAGTTCAGTAGAGATCCCCATTGATGATTATTAGAAACCTATATGAGAGATTAGCCCTGAACCAACTTTGCCACAAGCGTGGAAGGTATGGACATTTGTTAAGATTTTTTTTAAAAATCCTGTTTTAAGTGTAGGTAGCAGCTTTTTGCCTCATGTTTAAACCTCCAGATCTGATGTTAAAGACAGAGGGCAGCAAGTGAAATTAACACCAGTGAAAGAATTGAAAAGGCCATTTGGAAAATGGTCAGGAACCCTGACAGTTTTATGATGGTAGTCGAGTTGGGGGTGGGGGCGGGGGGGGGGGGAACCCAGCCACTATGATTATGGAGAAAGTATGCTAAACTTTATTTGTACTTGTGTGTTGTCTGCTTTTATCAACTTCCAGTCAATGTAAGCAGTGGTGGGATTAATATAATTTAACAACTGGTTCCGGTGGTGAGATTCAAACAACTGTTTGTTTACAAGCACCATTTTAACAACCACTTCTGCTGAACTGGTGCGAACCTGCTGAATCCCACCACTGAATGTAAGGTATAAAATTAACAGAAGAGGAAGAAGATGAGGAGGCAGAAGGTGGAGGTGAGAGAATTCTGAGAGTACTGTAACTAAGTGCAAGGTCGCGTCACCCAGCAGAAATGTAGGAGTGCAGAAGCAAATATGGTTCCTTAGATAAGAGCCTCCCCCTCATGCAGAGGAGTGGGGAAGCAAACCCGGCTCTCCTGGTTAGAGTCCACTTGCTCTTAACCACTTCCCCACACTGGCTATCAACGTCAACTTCAAATAACAGTATCCAATAACTGTAACAGTATCAAATCTTACTCCACCACAAGTATGAAGATGCAAATGTAGACCTTTGGCCTAATTAAGCAACACATTTTGTGTCGAGATGGCATGTGTTGAGGCATGGGTGAGTGGGAAGACTTTTTGTAATGACCTTTGAGTGAAAGGGTGTACAAGGCTCCTCAGTCTTTCATTTGGAAATAAATGAGTTGACTTGATTATACGTAACCATATCACACTCAGAAAGGTACCTGACAAAGGAAAACAACATTTAATTGAGCTATTATTTTGCAGATTTTGGCTCAGCCTCAGACAGCCTAATCAAATTATGCTTTGCTCAAGTAACGAATTTTAAGTGCAGCCTACCAACAAATGTTTAAGCAGAATTTAATTGGGGAAAAAAAATCTTACATCCCAGATATAGTCTGTCTAGTTCAGGGGTAGGGAACCTGCGGCTCTCCAGATGTTCAGGAACTACAATTCCCATCAGCCCCTACCAGCATGGCCAATTGGCTATGCTGACAGAGGCTGATGGGAATTGTAGTTCCTGAACATCTGGAGAGCCGCAGGTTCCCTACCCCTGGTCTAGTTGAAATGTATTTCTAAATAAATAACAGTCTGAAATGAAATTTCAAACTGATGAAACTTCTAGAAAAGTTAGGCAGAAGTTTGACAACATTAAAGGCATCTGTCCTCCTGAAATTTTGTTATAACACACCCTGATTTACAGTGGGCCTAGAGCAGTGGTGGTGAACCTTTGGCACTCCAGATGTTATGGACTACAATTTCCATCAGCCCCTGCCAGCATGGTCAATTAGCCATGCTGGCAGGGGCTGATGGGAATTGTAGTCCATAACATCTGTAGTGCCAAAGGTTCGCCACCACGGGCCTAGAGGAGTGTCTCCTTCACATCAAGAAAGTGTGGTACACTTAGTCTCCTTCACATCAAGAAAGTGTGGTACACTTAAAAAAAAAAACATATGTATCCATCACTGTTATTTAGACCCCCAAAGATTATGAAATCAATTTGACTTTTAAAAACAAGCACTCATCTGTATTTGTGAATACTGAGACTCAATGCACAGAAGGAAGGATTCTGTAATTTGGTTTGCAAAATTCACGGGAAAGGCTCTGAAATATGAGAAATTTTAGCTTGACACCCTGTGGTGAGATATGCAGATTCCAGAGCTGCAGACAACACGTGCATCTTTGTTTTTTGGGGGGGAGATGCAGAATGCAGCAATTTCTACCCATCTGTGAGCATCTGAATGCCAGGGCAATGGTTAACTTCTACCTAAACCTTGCCTGTGTCTTTAATTATACAAACAGTTGCTTTCGTGAGCTTTGAGAGGGAGGTGGCAAAACACCCCAGATAAAAGCCGCTCTAATAAATACCTGAAATTAGTCTTTGAATCCTATTATTAAAAAGGACCTCTTTGTTGACAGCCTGCTATTCCTTTGATTAGTTTTATTGTTAATTGATGAAGCAAAAGTTATTTTAAAGCAACTCTAGCACGAGGTGGGTTATCTAGCATTCCTGTAACGCAGCACTGGCTGTGCTTAGTCTTAATACTCAACATCTAATAGGGAATCGCCAACCTAATTTTTTTTAATGCAATTTACCAATTGGGGTCCTACAAAAGGCAGATTATATTTTATGGCTTATGAACAGCAGGGCAGATATTTCAGAAAATCTGCAGATAGCAGTAATTTTGTGGAAAGTGCACAAAATGAATTTGAAAACAAAATATTTCCCTGCCTACACAGCTGCTTTCACAATCCTGAGACCACAGTCCTGTGTGTGCGATGCTTACACCTGAGTCTATAGAATGTAACAATGTCTGCATGAGGAAAATGTAAATTCAGTTCAAAAGCGGAATTAATTCTCTCTGTGAAAAACCTGTGTTACCAATAGGGGTGTTGGCATCGGGAACGGACAAACCCAGTTCAAGGGAAAAAAATAATCACCAGTCTGAACAGCCATTTCTACTCTGATCCAAATCTGAACCAGTCATTTACGATTTCATAATAAGGCTCCCCAGCACCCTTCATCAAGGGAATATCAAATGCTTTGCATGCATTAATGTAGCAAAACTTTAAAAGAGTTTTGTGCATTTAGGTAAGGGATGCATAGAAATAACTTTTCTTTCCTGTGAAGAAATTCATTGACTGCTTGATGCCACTCAACTGCCTATGACTAGATGTTAAGAATCTGCATGGGGATTTGGGCTGCAAAAAAAAAAAAATCCAACACAGTTGATTTGAACTGCTGTGGTCTTTTTCTCTTCTCCTTCCCCCTTTTTTAAACTATGGAGGTGGAGTGGAGTGGTAGGGAACCCAATACTCTAGTTCATTTGTCTGGAAGATCCTCTTTGCCACCCGAGGAGGGGAGGAATCAATCCAAGATGCAGAAGGAGACACCAGAAATCTCATTGTGTGGGTAAAATTTGGCCACAGCTGTTTTATTGGTGTGCTGGCAAAAGGAAGCAGAGATGCGGCATAGGGGATGGATACAGCATTGGGCAGCATGTCTGCTGTCCCTCAGTAATAACTTTCCCCCAGCCTGGTGCATGGGGGAAAATACCAACGCCTGGAGCAGCAAGATAGTCGGAGCCATCTGGGCGCTGACCTCTGGATGAACTTCCCTTTCTGCCAGAGGGCACGAGCCACCAACAGCCCCCACCTGGGCATGTGGTTCACAGGCTCGCTCCACCCCAGGCCTCTTATGGAGGCCCCCACCAAATGGGGAGGACTGGCATGCAGGCTCCTCCTCCCCTGAATGGATCAGCCCCTGTGAGCAACCAGGCTGTGACAGATGAAATGCAAATAATAACAACAAACACTGTAACCAAAATGCCAACAACAAAAACAGACCCACGAGGGAGGGTGGGCGGGCGGGAGAAGCCAGGTAGTGTGTGACATGGGGGCTGGCCATGCACCCTTTTACCACTCATTCGAGAAAAGAACTGAATGCCTCGAAGGCAGCGCAGGCAACTGAGTAGCCCTTGGGCATAGCTTTATCCACGTACCATAGACCCTGGAACTTAAAATCTAATAGGCAGAAATGATCTAGATGGATGGGTAGAAGGCGGAAGGCTGACTGAATGTCACACTTTGCCAGGACACAGGAGCGAATGATGGACACGGCGTGGTCCAGGAATGCATAGTGCACAGAGCATAGGTCAGGGTCAATGGCATCGACGCTCGGATGAGAAGGGGCGCAGGATGGCCCAGCTTGCCCATATAAGGCCGTGGCCCTACCACCTCCAGGCACGTCACTCGCTCATGCTGGCAGCCCAGCCCCACACTGGGGTGGATGCCGGCGCTGAGCCTGCCCTCTCTCTGCCCACCCTTGGGCAACAACGGTGGTCAAGGTAAATCACATCTGCTCCTTCCCTCTATTGTCATTGACTACTAGAACCTGACAGAGTTGTTATTTTTATGTTTTTGTATGCATTTTAATTAATTTAATGTTGGACTAACTAGTCTGATCCAACATGTCACCAATTGTTGTTGGTTTTAATGGCTTTTAGGATGTGATTTTATTGTTTATGCTTTTAATTTGTTACCTGCTGCAGTGGTTTTTGGGAGGGTAGAAAGGTAGGGTGAAAATTGTATAAAATAAATACTTATATATTAGAAGATAAAATTAGAGAGCTCCATGGATGACATATGTTGCTATCTTTGTCCCGTTCTGTGTTCATCCACCACTTATAAGTCAGAGGCTGAGGACTTGATTGTAAATGGGGAGCTTCTATGTCAGCCGTTCTCAACCTGTGGGTCGCGACCCCTTTGGGGGTCGAATGACCCTTTCACAGGGGTCGCCTAAGACTCTCTGCGCCAGTGTTCTCCATCTGTAAAATGGATAAATGTCAGGGTTGGGGGGTCACCACAACATGAGGAACTGTATTAAATGGTCGCAGCATTAGGCAGGTTGAGAACCACTGTTCTATGTTCACTCATGTATGTGCAGTCTTGCATAAGCTGTGGCCCACCAAGTAAAACACAACTCATCAGCCAAGTATGACTTTCCAGGGAACTTCAAAAAAACTCTTGTTTTTACTGTTTGCCCAGGATTACAGAGTAGGATGCAAGTAAGCTGTTGGGCAAGACATAGTGGGCTGTGCTTGGACTGGTGGATTAAGTACAATATTACCCTGATGTCTGGTGGACTGCATTTAATGAAGGAGAGGTAGCCTGGGAGTTGGACAAGCCCCTGTTTTTGGTGAAATTTGGGGTAAGCAGCTATTGCACAACTGTGACATCACATGTTCTGGTAAGCAGTGCTTCTGTTGTGCCCTGCTGCTACTGTGGGAATTGGGACAGTGAAGTGAATTGCAGTGGACAAGATGGAAAAGGAATGTCCCAAATAAAGCAAACCGCGGATAAGGAACAGCAAGGAAAAGAAAGCTTGGCAGGAATCAAGGTTCAGCATTGATTTTGCTTTTTTAACTTTATGTTTATTCAAATGGTGCGGATACAGATTAACTTCCTGTATTCAATATTTACCATCATTTGACTTGTCTGGAGATGCAAACAATAAGCCTCTTGTTTAAGTGGGTTTAAAGGATGCCCCCCTTTTGCTCTAGCTGCTTCATCTGTTCCTGTGTCCTCAGGTATGGCTCTGTTTATTTAAACTTGTTACAGCTAGCTCTCGGAAGAGAATAATGCACATGCTGCTTACAGCCACATCTGAGGAATTCTTTTTTTCCCCCTTTGGTTCACCTTTTTCACTTTGTGTTTGCAATGTCAGGCTTGACTGCAGACTTAAACTGGTTTAATTTTTCTACATTCTTCCCAAAGAGCTTGGCAACTGTGAGTAGAGAGCTCTAACCGAAAATTCTTAGCAGCCTCACCAGACTACAGTTCCCAGGATTCTTTGGAGGTAGCCGTGATTAAACTGCCATAAAAGTGACACATATTTGTCCCTGGTTTGGGCATTGTCTCGTAACAGCTGAAAATACCAATGACTATCCACTTTAGAACCCCATTTCTTAATTTCCATCTAGCCCTGGGATTATCTTGATCTACGAACAGAAAAAAATGTATTTTGTAAAACATGCCACATTAGCTGACCTTGGAACAGTTGTATATTAGAGAGGATACAAAGGCTGTTCATTAAACACACATGCAAATCTGAATGCTGCAAAGATCTAGACAGGCCCTCTAGTCTGGCTGCCCTTCAGTATGTGTTTAGCTAAGAAGGAACCCTGCCTCTTTTTGAGGAAACTGTTCCAGTTTAGCGAAAACAGTTTATGAAGTTCCTGACCCTTCAGATTATGCATACTTGTGGTTAGTGACTAAATGAAAAGTACCTTCTATGATTCTTCTTCAAATGTTCATCTGGAGTTGGTTCTTTCTCATCACAGGAGACTAGTATGTGCAGCTGATTACAAACTTGGAGGAGTGGCACAGATTTCTGGGGTAACACTCCCAGTTTTTGGAAGACATATCTCAGGACACCTATACGTGGTTAAAACGTCAATCAATGGGGTGCTTTCAAAATGCATTGAAGATGTTCAGCTCGTAGGCATCAAAGATGACCGTTGCACAACAAAATAAAGGAGCCGTTGGATGCAGGGAATTAATGCCTATTCGTACAGAACTTCAGCTCAACTCTTTCCTTGGTTGTGTCTATCCTTTGAAGTTAGCACAGATCGTTTCTCTCCAGTATCAGAGGAGCATCCCTGTTACATTAGGTGCTGTGAAACACAGGCAGGATAATGCTGCTGCCGCCATCTTGTTTTTGGGCTTCCTAAAGGCACTTGGCCGGCCTCTGGGTGAACAGATTGCTGGAGTTGATGTGCTTTGCTCTCTTCCAGCATGGCTTCTCTTCTTTTTCTCGATCTTTAATCAAGAGCCACCCCCAAACTTTAGACAAATCAAAGTGACTGCTGAAAATGTGCTTGATTTCCAGTTCCACACAAATGTCTGGAAGTGGGGAGACATTCACTTTTGTAGAAGTAGGTTTGGTTTCAAACCTAGGAGCAGCAGTGACTCCAGTAGTGGGAGAATTATGAGGAGATCTCACAAATAGCATTTGAGAGCTTTGAAGTGGATAGAGTATCCCCACTCACACTCATTAGAGGTTGCACTTCTGAGGTAAAATGCTTTATTAGTTAGTTCTGATCATTGAAAAGTTGCAGATGTTTGATATGAAAGGGAGAACTTGAAAGCATGAAGGTGCACCCTGCTGACATGATCACCCTGTTAGTGTCTTAACGTGCTTGTGCCTAAATGCCAGAATTGCACGCACAACCTCATTATTAGTATGTATGTATAATACAAGTCTAATGCGTATTCTTATTTTATAAGCTGATATTTGCTAAGGAGCCAACCTCGAGAAATACTGACTTGGGCTATCCTAAAATTCCATGATAGTTCAGGTAATTTGAGCCCTAATTTCTCATTAATTTTTGTGCATAGGCAGAAAATAGTATTATTCTCAAACTGGGCAGGATTTCTCCCCTGTGTGTGATGAGAAGAAACCCCCCCCCCCCCCCCCAACCACTGTTGTGCTGGTAAGGAAGAAAATGAACCCGTGGAAGGGTTCTGTCCATGAAACCCCAGTTTGGAAACTGCTCATAATCACCCTGCAGTTGTTCCCAACCTTTATCGGGCTGCCCCCCTCTAGCTCCCAGGCCACATCCCTGGTGTCACCTCCCGCCCCCCTCTCTCTCTCACACACACATATGAACAGACACCTCTTTCTCAATATTAGGTCTCCAGCAAATTCAAAACAACGTCTAATGCTGTAAACGCAGATATGTTTTTACAAATAAAAAAGTGACTTATTAAAAGTAAACCAATTTATTGAGCTGTTTTAGCAATATGTAAGAGGCACCACACTTCTGGCCCTCAATCCCAGCTGGTAGCCAACTAATGTCACCTCTGCCCACTGAAATGCCTCCCCCCACCCATGGTGGCATCCAAGTGGGACACCAATGTGATCCCACTGCAGCCCAGACTTCCAGGTTTTGTGGTGGTGGGGCTGAAGTACGGGTGGCCGCTGGCGCATTTGTCTCCTCTTCCAGGGTAAGTGCCCCGGGGAAGGTGAACCCGCTAGCCCAGGGCCGCAGTTCTCCTTTAGGCCCTTTGAATGGAGCTGTGGAGAAATGGGGCTGTGGCTTCCCTCCTCCCTTTTCTTCCCCCCCTTCTCCAACCAGGCATCCTAGGACTCAGATTGGAGGGCAGAAAATGCAGTGTGCCTGGCAACACTGGTAGAGGGCACCAAAAGGGGTGGTATTATAAAAAGCAGGCAGAAACCTGGGAGAGGGTTCTTCGGGTTCTCTGGCTGTCTGCTGTCCTCGGTGGTTAAGAGAGAAGGGTTCTGGAGGCAGTGGCCATGATTCCAGGCCGTGTGCTCAGCCTAGAGATGTGAACTCTCCGTGAGTGGTAACTGTTTAAGCTGAGAACCTACCCTGCTTTCGAACATCTAGTAGGCAGGGTATGTGTTAGAGAAAGGGAAAGGGGATTTGTGGTTTGTCTCCTTTTATTTGTTTTTCCTTGCGTTATCTCATGCGTTGTCAGAGAGTTCTTATGATTGTTTTCTATTAATAAATACTTGTTTTTCAAACCTTACAAAAGTTCTCTGTACCCGGTCTGGGACACGCTTATATGTGAACAAGAAACTGAGGCAGAGGCCTTGTAACCGGGAGAGGAGGCTGGGAAATCCTGGTCTTTCCCAGTGGGCAGTCCTCTAAGGATCAGGTGGTGGCAGCATACCCTTAGAGAAAGATAGCCCTCCCCAAGGGAAAGTTGATAACCCCTGGGATAGTGCAGGGCGCGAAATAGGGCCTGCCAGCCGTAAGCAAGCCTGTTTCACCACAGACAATGCCCATGTTCTAATGCACTCCTGTATTAATAAGACACTTACATTGAAAACTGGCTGGTTGCTCAGCTTTCTCATTGCAATTGGAATGCTGCTCAAGAGAATAGAGTTTGTTATCCAACTTATCCACACTCTTTTGACTTGTATATACCCTGTGACCCTTTTCCTAGTGTTGTATATGGAAACATGCTTCCTTGCGTTCATGAAAACGTCCAGCCACAGTGCTGGAAAAAGTTCGAAATACAAAGAAAGACTCAAAGAGTAGTTAACTGTAAGTGTCTTTGCAGGGAGCCAGTGAATGGCTTCTTGATTACAGGCCATTTAGTGGAAAAATGGGAATTTGCTCAACTGCAGAGACTCTGACAGAGCATTCCTGCAATACTGGTGGTAACTATACAGGTAACATTCGAGAAAAGTTGGATGTAACTATACATAAATGACATAAGAGAACAGAGAGAATGGGAGAAAGATCTGTAGAATTATTTCACTTCAATAACCTATCACAGAATAGAATTTCTATTCTAATATACGTTTATCTAAATCTTGAGGTCCTTGGAGCGCTGAGTCGGTGGAATGACTTAATTAAACTAGGCAAGACTGGGGGCAGACTGAGGATCGTTCAGAATGAGATGCTTGTGGCACTGCAGGGAAATAGTTGGAGAGCAGAATTGAATAGAGACTTGCTAGGATCTTTAATCCTGCCCCTGAAAAATCTCTCTGTTGCTGTAATAGATGGTTTAGTTATTTACTTTATTTATAGTTTACCTTTCTGACTGAGACACAAGATGGGAGCCAGCATGGTGTAGTGGTTAAGAGCAGCAGATACTCATCTGGAGAACTGGGTTTGATTCCCCACTCTTCCACATGAGTGGTGGACTCTAATCTGGTAAACCAGATTTGTTTTCTCTGCTCTTCCATAAGAAGCCTGATGGGTGACCCTGAGCCAGTCACAGCTCTATCAGAACTCTCTCAGCCTCACCTTTCCTCACAAGGAGCCAGTTGTGGGGAGAGGAAGGGAAGGCGATTTTAAGTAGATAAAGAAAAGCAGGGTATAAAAACCTTCTTGTTGTTCACATAGTGTTAGATAATGGTATTAAAAGAATCTAATCAAATAACTTGAGTGATCTAATAAGCAATGTAATAGAACTAGGATTACAGAAATTTCATATGGTATTTTACACAGCAAGGAAAATAGTATCACATACATATAAAACAATGCAGTTAGATCAGGGTAATATATACAGTAAACAAATAATACTTACTGTGGACAGTGGCATAGTTCAGTCTCGTTCCCTCATTTTAAAAAAAACCCTTACTGAACTATTTTGTTATAATATAGTCCTGGTAGTGCCGAACGAGTGTTTTTCATACCGAAAATTCTTGTATGGTCAAGACCTGAAAAGCATATGCTTTTATGCTTTCATCTTGCTGCGCTAAGTCATCTCAGAATGACTCAGCATAAAGAGGAAAATGTCACTTCTCCTCTATATAAATACCAATCTCCACTTTCATTAGGCTTTGTGGATTGATAGCAGCCCACACCATAGCTGATTTAACACCACAGCAATAGACCAGAAGCGGTTCGGAAAACGTTGCAAGAAGGATCAAACAATACAGGGAATAGACGTGGGGGGTGGGGGTATCATCATAGAACTCAGATAACTTGCAGATGTTTTGAGGACTGAATTACCCTGCTTCCTAGGGTTAAGAAAAGGAGGTCTGCTAAGTACCACCAGTCCAGCTCTACCACAAGACCTGCTATAGCTCATTATTTGGGTGGTTTAGATCCCAATTTAACCATAAATGCTGCTTGTGGCCTAGGGGGGTAAGACGCTCTGTCTCGCTTTCTGTTCCCTAATCTTTTTTTTAAAAAAAGAAGTGCAATAAGCTAGCACCTTTGCACATACAAAGTGAAGTCGAAGTTATTACTAATGAGAAGATCATGTACAAGATTGTGGGAAGGGTACCCCTTTCTTGCTCCTTTTCCCATTGAGCGTCGAGATTTCTATTCCTTGCCCAGTTTTTCAGAATTCTCAGCATACATTTTTTTCCCCTGGGTGTAAAACAGTCCTAGCAGAGCGCCCAATCAAATAGCAGGATATGCAACTTAAGACATTATGAAGGTTGTCAGTTTTTCTATGGAAACTCACCTCTTTATTTTTGTAAAAGGCTGTCTCCTTTTTTTTTGTAAAAGAGAGGGAGAGGGAGAAGTACATTAGAAGATTAAATGGTGTTTCATTCTACTGTGTAAAAAAATTTTTTGGGGTAAATCAATAAATTTGTATTGTTAGTGGCAGGCGCACGGACCAGATTGTACTACATTGTTACACTGATGAATCTTTTCCCTGGAGGTACCAAAAGATATATGTGCAAAGCAGGTGTTTTCGTTTGTTTAATTGGAGCTGAGTTCAGACAATATTGCTGGCAAATGAATTGCACATGTTAAGTAATTTTCTTAGAAAGCGACAGTCATTTTGCTTCGGTGCTCATCTCCCAAACTGGAGAAATAAAAATAGCGAGCCGCTGAACGCTTCTGAGAAGATTCTAAATGGGGCCCAAGTAGCATTATTAGTTTCTTCCATCTGCAAATTTAGCAGCCAGAGCGACACACCCAGATCTCATCTTTTTGAGTATCAGTTAGTAACTTTTGTATATTTAAATAGTATCCTGTTTTGACAAACTGCTAAACCGCAAGCCTCAAAAAGAAACACATGAAGCTTGTGTCAATACATGCTGGTATCTATCAACAGGAAACATTCGGCATTGTCAGTTCTGGTGCGCTAATGAGAGGAATGCTTGCTCCACCAGCAAGATGTTGAACACTTCTGAGAAAGGCTTCAGTGCCTCTCGGCCATGTTTATATTGATAGCGCTGGGTGTTACGTAAGGAATTGCTTCATCCCACAAACCACCCCTCCCCACAAAAAACAAAGTCTTGTTCATCTCAGTTTTGCCCTTTATTGCAGCATATTTCTCCTTTTGCAGCTCGCTAACCATATTTCAACAGCTAAAACTGCCATTTCCCCACAGAGACAGTGTAAAACAAGAACTGCCTCCAGCCATATGATCACCTCAGGCTGTAAGTTCCTCAGATCTCACTATAGCAGAGCAGTGTTGGTCACTCTCCAACTGAAGCCTAGGGCATTACAGGAAGCAGCGCTGTTAATTCAATTCACATTGCTTTTCTCTATCAGGGAATTCCAAAAACAGAGGCCCAGGGTCAAGCCAAGAGTTACCGTTCAGCTGGAGAGAGCTGCCTTTCAAAGAAAAAGTAAACTAGTGGTTGTGTTGTTGTTTTTCTGTAGACTGTCATTATGTGGCCATATGACAGACACTTTAACCTGTCTGTGATTCAATCTAGATTAATTTCTTGCTCCTAGTTGGAGTCGGAATTGCTTTGTTATATTAAACAGATGTCAATATTAACCTTTGGCCAGTTTGTATTCAGAAGAAGCAGAAACAGCATCGGGGCTTGACCTGACGGTTAAAGGAGCCACCATTTAGCCTGTCAGCCCAAGTGGTATTCCTTTTACTTTTTTTTTGTATTGTATCTGAGTTTTCTATTGTGACGTGAGTGGGACCATGTACTAGCCCTTTTAAAAAGTTTTGTTCCTTTATGCCATGACAGATGAGCAAAAAAACCTGTGCATTTTCTCAGATGTTGAGAAATGTGAAAAGACAGTTGCCAAATTAACCTGCTGTCAACATTAGGGGATGTTCCATGTGTGGAATTAGTTTCTTAAGTGAAGGACCCACAAGAACTTGCATGGACATCTCATTTCCCCCTCCCTCACAATGTCTTCTTTCCCTTCCTTGAAAGTCCATATAGCCTCTCCCCTTTTCTCTTTCCCAACCACCAGCTAACCTGCCTTTATCTGATCCCCTGTCTTCAGCTTTCCCTTTATCTACCCCTGATCTTCTGCTGTATTTATTGCTTATTTAATTCATTTATACATTACCTTCTTCCAATATGGTTACTCAAATCACTTTACATTATTCTTCACATTCTTTACAAGAACACTTTGAGTTAGGTTAGACTGCATATGTGACTGCCACCAAGTCACCTGTCTGCAGAGGCGTAGCTAGGCCAGAGTGTGCCCAGTGCACACTCTGGCTCCCCCTTGGCACCACTGACAGCCTCCTTATTCCATTTACTTTTTTTGGGAAAGGAGCTTGGGCCAAGAGAGAAGCCTGCCTTCATGTTGCCCTGGAGCCTGGGGTGGAAACTACATTTCCCAGGAGCCCCTGGGAAATGTAGTTCCCACCAGGTCCAGGCAATGCAGGCAGGCTTCTTCTCTGGGATGTTCCATTCCTAAAAGTAAGTGGGGTGTGCGCTGTGGGGGTGTGTGCTGTGGGGGGTGCAGGGGCACCATGGGGGGACGGGGGAATTTTTCCACCCCCCACATCTGGTCGGTGCACCCGGTGTGTTGTGCACCCCCCGTCCCCTGGTGGCTTCGCCACTGCCTGTCTGAACCTCTGACCACTGAAGCACACTGTGGGGTGGTCAGTGACAAACAGCCAGTTTGTGGAGTGAGTCTTGCAAGCAGCATGGTATCAAGTTGCTGGTCCTTTCTGCCAGGTCTGGCCCTGATAGATCCTACTTCAAAGGCCAAAATAACCCCAGGAGGTCCGGCCCCACTTTTACTGACAGAAAAAAAGGCTTCATGGCTGGCAATACTGTTGTGGTTGCCTAGCAACAGCAGCTGAGTGCTTTCATTTCTTAAAGCTATATGTGCTACATCTATCATTTTTGGTGGGGTGACTAACCATCCAAGTTTTTTTTTTAATTTAGATTACAGATTTTTTAGCAAATCTGAACTTTTCCAAGGTTTTTAAAAGATCTGTGTTTTCTGTTCATGGCCCGATGTTCGATGTTGTGCCCAGGTATTATTAGCACTTCTATTAGCAGATTTGTCTGAAAAAATGAATAAAATTGGTCATTCTAGAATTGTTTCCGGGTCCAGATGTGAATTCACTACCAATGTGGCATTTGCTCTGCGTATATTGTATCAAATATGCTATTCAGTGAAAAGTTTCAGAGCCTAGAAAACCCCCACATGTGGTCAGGAGTCACTAAAATCAACAGTGCTTGAAACTAGTGACTCTAGTTACTAGTTGTGCCTTGTTACTCACCAGGAATTCTATTTATTACTAGAGCCAGTTCACTAAAATAATGCAGGTTCCTTCAAGCTTTGTTACAGTGAGTCTTTCCGAGCTCCCAAGTGGCTTGATTGAGCTTGCTAGAAGTGAGGAACGGGTTTTTTTTGTGTTCCTGGAAAGCTGGTGTTTCCCCTCCTTCCATCCCTATTGGGGTGAGGTGAACAGGATTGTTCAATTCAAGGTCCTGTTCCAGAAGTATTATCTCTGCCGCATTTCCCTGGTTTCCGTATGCCTGGGGAGTGAATGCTTGATCCTCAGACACTTTTGGAAGTGTTGGGAAGGTAGTTACTTCACTTCCCAAGGCTTCACTTCTGTCACACTCTTGATATTTGAGCTTTCTGCATTTCGTAGATGGGATCCCCCCACCCCCACTTTTCATGCGTTCGTTAACCGTGCAGCTGTTTGAGCTCCTAGCAAGGAACTGAAAGCAAGCAAACAGCACATTCTGCTCACACATACAGAGCACGCCAGCTCATCTTTTGCATGAAGATGATGGTGATCCTGTGAAATAGGCCGGTAAGCATAGCGTAGTAAAATAGTAAATTGACCAGTAAAAAGAAATCAGTAAATGAAGGGAAATAGCTATTAATGTGACAAGCCAAGATCTATAATTATACCCTAGGACTTTTTCCCCCCACCAAACTATTACATTTTAAAGGTGCGAAATGATTAAAAGGGAAATTTTGCTGGGTAAGGAAGATAGGTAAGGATTTGCTCTGTATTTTTTACTCATGTGTATTAAGTGACCAAATATTTTCGAGTGAATCCCAATCATTTTTATGTTTATAGCTCCACATTGCTTTATGGTCAGTGGGGCTTTAGATTAGCCTCTGCAACACTGGCTGCTCTGAGAAACTTCCCTCCTCCTACATGTCATAGTGGAGCTCTTAAGGTGGTGTGTTTTGCTTTTCCCTTTGTTTTCTTGCCTGGGCTGTTCTGGATAATCTAAATAAACTGAAATGTAAACCAAGAATTAAATAAGAAAATGTGACTGCATAAAGTTAGTGGCTAGTAGCAAACAATCAGCCCAGTTCTCACCAAAAGGCTTTCCCACACTGTGGGAAGCCCAGTTTTTTTTAAAAAAGAGTACACCTTTTGAGAATCTCCCATAGAGGATAGCAGAGATGCACCACCAAAAATGTGGTGTGTCTCTGCCAACACACAGAGCTGGGCAGGCAGTGGAAGCTGGCTCCATCCCCTGTTCCATTGCTGGAATGTCCCCAGCCAGGCCAGCACAATATTTTGGACTGGTGGGCCTGGGGACGAACAGAGGCTTCTAGATAAATACCCCCCCCCCCCCGATTCATTTGCTCCTTGCACCAGCAGGGTGGGCACCCACGCAGGCTCCAATGGGAAATTTCCACCTTCTGAATTAGAGTGAATGTCTCCAATATGTGATCGAGTAGGGCAGCGGTGGCACCTATGGCACTCCAGATGTTCATGAACTACAATTCCCATCAGCCCCTGCCAGCATGGCCAATTGGCCGTGCTGGCAGGGGCTGATGGGAATTGTAGTCCATGAATATCTGGAGTGTCATAGGTTCGCCAACACAGGAGTAGGGAATGTCTCATATCACAGGCTGTTTTCAGTCACTCCCCTTTGAGAACAGGGAACAACAGAAAAACCATACCAAAAGCCTCAGGATCCTGCATCTCTGTGCCTTGAGGGAAGAAGGTACCATGCAAGAAGAGAGATTTTGGAGATTGTTCCACGTGGGTTAGATCCCCTTAATGTGAAGGCACTAACAGCAGTGGGTATTTCTTATGTTCTCCACCCCATTCTGAGGACACACATGAACTTAACAGCCACACAGGTTAAGTGGCTGAGAATGGGGGAAAAGGGGTATTGCTCTCTTGCTTTCTCTGTGCAGAAATCAACACAGATCTCACAACCTCAAGAGTCAGTTTTCCCAGGATCAGAAGGGACTGCTATAGAAGGAGAATGCAGGAAAGATCTCCAATTCTTAAATCCAGCCGATTGTGAACTCCTACCCTGTAGGTCTCTAAGAAAGGTGGCTTATTCAGAGCCAGACACATTGTGTGTTGTGCAAAAAGCTGTTCCACACATTGTAGCAACTTTTCAACCGAACACAGGACACTTGCCTTGAATAAATGTTACTGAAGACAAACAGTATTATTATAAGGATTACTTTGGAGCAGGAAAATTTAGGATTGCCCTCTTTCAGGGCTGCAAATTATGAAATTTGGCTTCCTTGCTTTCCTCGCAGGAAACACATTTTGAAGATGCTACATGGGGATTGAGCAATTGTGACACCCATTAACTTTTACAGGAATGCTGAAATCTCAAGGCACCACTTTGAAAATTCCTCTCTTTATCTGTGCCACAAGTAATTCCATTATGGAGGAGAAGTCAGTGTTGGCTCTTACATTGCCTTATGAATCTGTATCACAAAGCATGTGACTATGAAATGTGCAAATTTGTTATTTTTCTTTCATTCAAGAAATTTAATTGTACTCTTCTTTCTGCACACTGAAAGGTATGGAAGCATTATTTTTAATAGCTGTATTTTTTCAGCTGATTTTTTTGAATGCCAGAGGTGAATTTGAACTGCAAGTCAGCTAAAATATACTGTATCATGAAACCTTGGGGACCACTGAAATGAGAACAGTGGCCCATTACTGCTAAGAAGGTGTTTTATTGAAAATATGCCGACATACATTCCCAGGAGGGTGAGAAAAGACGGCAAGATGCCCAGCAGTTATACAGGTTGTTCTCCTAGACAAGCTAATATATATAGTTTGGCACTTCCATGCTGTGTGTAAGAGAGCCATATAATAGACTAATGCACACTTTTACATTAAAAGGCCTCATATTTCCCTGGGTAATTTCTTTATCTATCTCTGCTTTATGCTTCCACCATTTATACCTTTCGCTTATTCATTAATTACATAAAGCGTTTTGTTTCCGCTTACTTGTTAGATGAGGCAGCTTAGTAAATTTGAGTGAAATAGCCAGTAGATGGCAGTGTTTGTCAAAATGCACTTCTTTTATTAAGGGCAGGGACCTTCTTTTACAAAATGCCCTCATCTGCATGCATCATAGCATTTGTCTTCCAGTAAGAGCTCTAGTGAGCCAATCAGAATCCCATCTTCATTTTTTTTAAAAGCAGGTTTCTAGCCTACACGGCTGTGGAGACATGAGTAACGTGGGCTTTGAGAACGTACTAAGATGGTGCCTTCTGTACTGCCAATAACACAATTTAGTGCTAAACTGGAAGTGTGGGGAGTAACTGCCATAACAAGGAAGCAGAAATTAGTGCGGAATTTCGAATCTATCACCTGGACCAACTTTTCTTGCCGTTAGAGATTAGATTGAGAGCCATCACAGCCTCCATGATGTGACTTAACAGGTCTCAAGTGTGCAGGTTTGGTGCATTAGACACGGACACCCAACATTTTGCCTGGAAGTGCCTTGGAAAGACAGTAAGTGACCAAGACCAATGGTACTTTGCACTCTTCACAACTTTGTCCTTCAGACAGGTTATCGCCAACTGTTTCTATTGAGCCAGGTTTTGCAATTACAAGTAGCATGTTTTAGTGCTATTCTAATAGGATAGTCATGTTAGCCTATTGCAGCAGAAACAATAGGGGAAACAGTTTTTAAATCTCAAACCTCCTCAAAATCTTCTCTCTGTGCATTCTGTGGATTCTCTGCAGCTTGGGCAAGAGAACTTCCCTCCCCCTTTTCCCTTTTACTAACTCTGAACTACTCTCAATGTCCCCTGCCTCCTAAAAGTATATGCAGTCCTCATCAGATCATTAGGAAGGGTGTCTTTTTACAAAAGTCTGGGTTTTTGCATTCTTGTGGACTCTTGGTGGAATGTTTCTGCCGTGCTCAAGATTGGCACTGAGGCCAGCCACTTCCCTCTTAAAGATGGCCATAGCTAATGTAGTATGGGTGCCATTATCTCATTTAAAACGTTGCTACTTCTGCTGACTGAAGTTTATGCCTAAACAAATCAATGAGTGATTTATCATCAACTAAGCTATGCATAATTTATTCTAATAGGATAGTCATGTTAGCCTATTGCAGCAGAAACAAAATGGAGTCTTGTGACACCTTAAAGGTTTAACACACATTTAAGTATCTCCTTTCAAGGGCTGGAATACACTTCATTAGAGGGGGTGAAATGCAACCTCCATCCTCAGATATATGTACACATATCTTTATCTTTATCTTTATTAACCTTTAATAGGCATAAAATATATGTGCACATAGAGAGCAATAAAAAATACGAACAGGGAATTGAAAGGCAACAAAATGGACAAGTTATAGCTAATGTTATTTGTGCCCAAAATTGAAAAGTATACTAAGTAAACACAGTGACCATTCATGATCAGTGAAAACTGCGTAGTCTGCATTATCTCCAGGTACTGTTGTGGTATGCTTTAAAGTGAAGCTGTAGCTTGTGCATTTCATGGCCTTTGAACTCTTTGATCAGAAATGTACAAACTGAGGGCTTGATACCAACACGATTCTCCACTAACAGAAGGGGTAATTTTCACCGCTTCCCCCTTCCTGCTGCAGACCCCTGATTTATCTCTCTGGCCCCCAAGAACAGCATTTTGAGGAGATCAGAAGTCTGCAGCAAGGACCAAAAACAAAGCCGAAGTTGACTTTCTCAGAGAGGCAGTTTTGATTTTATTTTTTTTATTAAGCCCCAACGCTTTGCTCGTAGATTGAGTAGTAGTACAGAATCGTTTGTAAATTTGCCCTTCGATTAAGCAGCATCACAGAGTACACGTTTTGGGTGCCATTCCAATGTTATTCCAATTTTTAACAGCACATTTCTTTCTATAGTTACCTGGAAAGCTAATGTAACTCAGTAGCTCATGGTCTGATCTATGAGCAAATATTGAAACAGGTAGCCATCAGGTAGCCTTAGGTGTGGTATATTCAGTCTCAGACAGCATCAGAACCATGGGGATTCGGTGGTTAGGAACAAATAGTTATTTTTGGTTTCTACGATTGGAAATGATAATATTGTTATTGAATGCAGTTGTTATCGAAAAAACAAAGAACCATGGGGATGATAACATAGGGATTACTTCTAGATACAGCAGGGTCTTTCTGGAAACTGTTAAATGATCTAGAGCTCTTAAAGGGAGAAATGTCAAGAAGCTGTGCTTTTGGTTGACATTATACCAAGTGGTGTCAGCAGATGGGAGGAACAGCTTTGAGGGATATCCAAGAAGTGTTCTACCTTGCCTGCTTGTGCTCTCTGGTATTCAGAGAAAGTCAAGAGAATATTTTGGATATTCTTGTTTTCCTGTCTGTTGATGTGCATGAGGGTTCTTGACTTTTTGCTCTGGAAAAGCCGTTGTAAAAACTGATGCACATTATACTGGTACTTGAGTACTGGATAGTTGAGGATGCATGTTAAAAACATCCCAGTGAAAGTAATGTAGGGCAACTTCTATAGTGAAATGTACCTTCTGATTGACACTTACCTTCCATTTCCCCATTCTCCTCCTAGCTTCCTCTAGACTCGAGCTTATGCATCCAACTTCTGGTTCTTTTTCTTTCTGGCTGAAAGAATGGGACAAAATGAAGGTTCAGAGTTTTATTGTCTGGACAAACAGGACACTAATATTCATGTCAGAACCTGAAGCTGTGAGTGCAAACATATATGTTCCACTCTAGAGCTTGAAAATCCATGTGGCAATAAGAAAAAATGGTGAGCAGAAATAATCTAATGGAAAGAACAGAGTTGGTGGAAATGCACAGTTTCTTTATTTTATTGAGATCACCACAGTATTTAATATGCCTGTGCTGACTGAGATTTCATCCTTACAGTTAGCCTCATAATTTTTTTGGTGCATGATAAAAATTTTACCACTTTTTTACACATTCAGTTGCATTCAATTCAAGCGTGCATGGATCAATTTTCTCCCTACAGCAAATAGTTGGATCACTCTCTTGGTATAAAAATGTGCCATTTTTTCTTCTTCTTTATGGAAACGAAACTTACAATTTATCAGGCAAAAAGAACACAATTAATTAAGATCAGTCAAATATAAAAGATGGGACAAAAATATGCTGAAGACATTGTATGCAATTATATATAAAATACTGATTATTTTGATTCATTATTAATAATTGTATGTTTAGAGAAAACAATAATTTTTCTGAAGCTTCTTCCAGCTCTTTTATACTATCATCTTCATCACTCACCTGAATGTTGACACTTCCTGCTGTTCATATATAAATTAACCAGTAACACTGCCATTATAAAAACGTTGCATTAAATGAAGAGAAATGTAAACCACTGTGCGCTACCAGGAAAAAAAGTGCTGCCTTCTTTAAGCCAGATGTGCACCGAATATAAATAACAACAACCTCATCACACTTATTTTCATGGCAACATCATCATAATGTGGACACAAATAAAATTAATATGAAGTTAACTGCTCCGCTGCTCTAAGGATGTAGTACAAACATGTCAATTATAACTATAGGTAGCTGGCAAACAGATACCGGTAAGTAGCAGAAGGAGTCTTGTATTTCAGCTGGCCATTTGGTTTCTCTTTAGGATGAAGAGAGGGTACCAATCTTTAGGAGTCCCATAATTAAACCCCTTGATAGATGAAAAGGCAAACATCAATCTGCTAATATCACCCTGAAATATATGCTGCTATATACAGTCACTGATATAACTTAATTCCACATTTGTGAAGGGAACGCCCTCTGAGGTTTATACCTACCTACACTGAAGTTTCCTTTACTGTGCTCATCCATAATCTAAATGGTTTGATAGTTTGTTGGGATGCTTACTGTGGGCCGGTTTGGCCCATGAGCTGCTCACCAGTTGATAAGTTGGAGTCTGTTTTTGATGGGCTGTTCAATGGACAGTTCTTCATGACTGTTCAGCAGGTTGCTTCAACTGTTCCTTCCTATTTTATAGTGCAGTGCAACTGGCTTTTTGTGTATCCACTTTCTTAAACAGCCCAGTACAGTTTTGCTTCCCCTGCCCCCATTCTTGCTGTACTGCTAGTCCAGTTGGCAGGCTGTTGTTTAAGTAGAAAGTTAAACCAGTCATAAATAAATATATTGGGATTGAAGCATCACTTCTCCTGGTCTCCTCCTCCATCCTTGCTGGCCCTCCCCCTTTCCCTGCCTGGCAAGACTCTGAGCAGCTTTCCACCATGCCTTGCTCCTCTCAGGTTCTTGCATAGCTGGGCTTCTCCCATGCTTCGTGCAGGCCATCATAACTGAGCTTCTGTTGACTGTCTCTGTGCTTGCTGGCTGGTCTGCTGACCTCTGAAGCTCGCTGTTTCCTGGCAGAATGTTTGTTGTTCTGGTTCCTTCTCTGGGGCACAGGAAGGCTAGGCCCATTCCCAGTTGCTGCAGCTACCTGCTGCCCAGAATCCTGTCCTAGGAGTTCTGGTTGCTTCATTGGTGGCTGCCCTTTGTCTGAGAGAGGTGGGTGCATGCTGCTCAGCTCCTGCAGCATTGGGGTAGTCTCTGACTTTGCCACAGTTGCCTCAGAAGTCCCCAACTTTGCCAAAGGTACCTCAGCTGAGGGCAGGTCAGCAGCTGGCCCTGGACAAGCATAAATGTTTCAGAGGAGAATTGGATGGAGTTAGTGACCTAATGCAGAAGTAGAGTTTATTCATAAGCCTTTGTGCATTGTCCTGCTCATGACAGTGGTGTGACTTTTTTATGCTGAAGAGGTGGCAAAGGTCTAAACACTTCCATTGGATTAAGAAGAAAGGCCTTCTGGCTGTCCTTCACCTATTGTTCTTTGGCCTGGACAGCCAGAATGGAGAATAGGGTTTCAACTAATACTGTAATGGAACATAGCATATCTTTATGGGTAGTCCCGTTTATGGGGCTGTGACACTCTTATGTCTGAAAATCTGGGAATAATCAAGTAGCGGCTGAAGAAAGGCAAACGTTTGCCTAGACAAAAAAATGGAAGAGGAAGAGGAGAGCTAAATAACCTTACCTTCTTAGAACCATTACAAGTATTGTGGATAAGAACTCCAGACATGAACTCTTGCCAGTGACCTCAGCTCACATCTGTAACTGGCTGCAAGAGCAATGTGTCCCCACACAAGTAAAAAAAGCAGAAGGGAATAAGGCAGGCAATGCCTTGAATTATGAAACCTGTTATTCCCTCATCCCTCTCCCAAGTCTAAGAAAAGAGACGGGTGTGCTGAACAGTCATATTCCCCGGTCATAATGTGTCTCTCACTTCCCTCTACTCCAGAAATGTTGGAATGACTTTATTGGCTTTCAACAGCTAAAGATCCCAACATGGATATCAGGGGGACTGCTGGGGAAAAAAAGTAGAGCTAAGCTGAAAAGTACAGATAGATGAGTGTCTAGATTTTAGCACTCTTCGGCAGGCCCTAATAATTACCTACCGCTGGATTCGTCTGTGGCAGCTGCTTCTCATTATTACCAACCCCATGTTTATCTTGCTTCTCCCATGGAGACTCAGGCATCTGTTTAGCATCCTCAGATGCAAGGGTGTTCCTTGAACCTTCAAGTGAGATCCACAACAGTAGTCTCAGCAGTGTGACCTGTGAGATGACGAACTGTGGCTTTTGGGAGAATTGTCTTTCCAGAGCTCCTGTTCCTTTCCATGAGTGTATAAACAAACGCTTGGTGTTAGAAGTTGCTCTTCCCAGCATGGAGATGCAGTGACTGGGAAAGCTGTTTACATTGCTCCTTTGTCTATCATGAAAGAGCAAAAAGGAATGCTGGCAACCCCGTTCATTTGTGATGTTGTCAGAACTCATTGCATAACTGCTTCTGTTCAATAAAAGCTGTGATTCTTTGGTTGTGTCATTCTTTCCACAGTAGTTGTAGAGAACCACCTGTCCTCCAATTGTTACTTCATGCACATGGAAAGCAGAGACCGCAGAAGGGGGAATAGAAATTCCACCATCAGGAATGAACATCCATCTTGACTGAAGCCTTGCTTTCTGAAATCTTTTTCGTCTGGGGAGTGCAGCCTTGTCCTTATGATCACCACCACCACCACCACTCCCACACGCACAAACACAGTTGTAAAGCACAGCAGTTGAAATCGGGGCACAAAAGTTGTCATTGGTCAATAACCAGAAACACTTACAACCACCTTAATGAGTATGTCAGAGAGGAGGGAGAGCATGATTTAATGCAGTGGGGAGTCTGGGAAAAGTGAGAGATTGGCTCCTTGTAGACAACCAAGACCCCAATCTTAGCTTTTAGCATTTAGGCAATTCTGTGGATCTATAAGTATAGTATTGTTCTGTGGGACAGAAGTCCTTAATTTTCATCCTGATGTTTATTTGACTTTTTGTTGCCAGCACGACCCCTAAAATGGAACTGTACCTTGTGAGGTCACCCACATTTTCCTATGGTGACTGTCTAATCTTCATTTCCAGTAGAGTTCATGGTAATGTTTGCTTTGAGTATGCTGATATAGCTTCTATTCTTCCTTGTGCACGTACCCTCGCTATGCTCCCATGCAGTATGCATGTTCTGTCTCTCTGTACACTGTTGAAATATTAGTCTGCATGGAGACATGGTTTCCACAGTGGGTTTCTTCATGCCGACCCCTTGCGTGGAGCACTACAATGGCATTTGGAGGGAGAGGTGCTGTAGTAACTTTCTGGCTGGTTGTGCATTATGTATGTACATTAGCTGTGATGATGTCATTGGGGTTGTTCAGCCACAACCATGTATCAATGGTACCTTCCTTGAATGGTTAATGTGGTGACATCACTAATGTACAATGTCATGACTGATAATCGATGGAAGAATTGACGGTAATGTTGTGGGCAAGGCAGCCAGTATTGCCACATTAGCTTTTGTTTTTGCTGTGTTTTTCATGCTGTAGAGTCTGCTTTGGTTGAGCATAGGATGAGCGTCATTAGATAAGAACATAAGAACAAGCCAGCTGGATCAGACCAGAGTCCATCGAGTCCAGCACTCTGCTACTCGCAGTGGCCCACCAGGTGCCTTTGGGATCTCACATGCAGGAGGTGAAAGCAATGGCCTTCTGCTGCTGCTGCTCCCAAGCACCTGATCTGCTAAGGCATTTGCTATCTTGGATCAAGGAGGATCAAGATTACCCTGCTGTACCAGGATCGTACAGTCATTCTGGAAAATGCTGAAAGCAATCGAACAGCAACAAATGAAGTGGATTTAATTTGGGTTTACAGTAATATAAGCCCCCTGATTCGTGTAAGCAGATAAAGATATGCTTATCAGTCCACCTAGAACATTTTTTAATTCAATCCTTTCTCCAAAGAGTTCAGGGTGGAATACATGATTCTCTGTTTCCCCATTTTACCCTTACCTGTTGGGGAGGTTACACTGAGAAAGGTTGACCCTCTGGAAGCTTCATGGCCAAGTGGTAGAGGCTGAACCTGGGTTTCCCATATCATAATCCAGCATTCTAACCATCACACTATTACCGTCCGCTGCACCGTCTCTTTCATCAGCTCACCATATTAATGCTTGATTGTGATTTACCATCTGATATGTAGAACATTCATTGGAATGCAACAGAACCCCCCACTGTGTGAACCTGGGTTATTCAGGTCTTTTAATCATCTAAAATTACGTTTGGGTGGCCTGTGTAGCTGCATATCAGTCTACCTCTATTTAGATAAGACTTCAATTTACCAGAATTGTGGATTGCCCAAACATTTAGAATATCCCCAAGGCCATTTGGATGCATAAGGATTCACTGTTTTGCCAAATTACTATTAGGTGTTCCTCATCTGTCAACAGAATTATAAATGTGTTTATGTAATGCATACATGTGATTATTGTGTGTGATGTTCTGTGTGTCAGCTATAACTTGGTATTCAAGTTTTTCTGTGAATTCTGTGTGAAGATATGGAAGGAGAGAATGTGCCCCATCCTAGTCTTCTGAAAGAATGGATGCCTTTTTAACCACTCCTGATCACTTAATCTTCGCGTTTCAAATTTTAAACCCTAATAAACTTAAACAGAAGGATTTCCTGTCTTCAAGATGATGTAACATCTACAAATAATTATAAAAATATGTTACCAAGACTGTGGAGTCAGATCTGTGTCACAGAAGTAGAGAGAAAGTAGAAACTATGGATCATGTAAACACATGATATACTCCTTGGGAATCTCTAGTTATCAGTCAAGACATAATCATATTGTAGATTTTGTATGCAGGAATTGGGCAATAAAAATATAAGCCTGTTTAGTATTATCAGTACTCATCTGACCTGATTTTAAAAAATATTAATTTAGGATATATCTATACCGCCTCTTCAGAGTCCTCCATAAGATGGTTTACAGCCCAATCTGGAATCCTAAGCAGCCAGGAACAGCACTGCTGAAGCTGCAGGCTACCACCTCCAGAGGACTTTCTGGTGGTGCGGGGAGGGAGAAACCCCCTCCCAAAAACCCTGTTGCTAGAAATCCCTCCATAGGGCTTAATGGTCTTATGCCACCCAAAAGGCTGGGGCACCGCACAACTGGCCACAAACCTGGGGTGGAAGCTAACTAACATCGCCTTCACCCCCCGGGAATGCCTCTACCACACCCCTGTGTATTTGCCCCTCCAGTAGTCGCTTTATACCCTTCCCGGATTGGGTTGTTAGAAATAAAATCAGTACCATTAAAACATTTATTTATTTATTTTGATTTTAGATTTGTTAGCCGCCCTCCCCTGGAGGGCTCAGGGCAGCGTATAACAGTGAGAGCATAATAACAATTAATATATAATTAAAACCAACAACAACAAACCAGTTTCACAAAAAATTTAAAACTCAGATAGCAATAAAAACCATCCCCCCCCCCCCCAAGCCCCGCGGAGGCCGGGATGATAGAATCACATTCAGTCTGGCTGGCCAAATGCCTAGTGGAACAGGCATTATCCACCTGACTGGGGGATGGAGCCAACAGTATAAAGTTAAAGCGAATCAGCCTGACTATCAGTTTGATCCTGGCCTCAGTGTGGCTTGGTTTTGATTTGAACTGGAGGCTCAATGACAAGCAAGGCCGCCCCTGCTCTTGAACTCCACATGGTGTTAGAGCAGGGGCTCAGTTGCTGGGGCTCAGCAACTCACCACCCACATGACCTCCCAAGTGGCACCCGCAGCAGGCTGTGCTGTTGTGCTTGCCCCAGGTGCCATTTTAGGCAGTCATGCCCCTACCCCTGGCCGCAAGTGGGGGATGGGATGTAGGGTTGCCAGACCCAGGGTGGGAAACTTCTGGAAATTTGGGGCTGGAGCCTGTGGAGCACAGGAACTTCAGGGAGGTACAATGCCACAGAGTCCAAAGCATCCATTTTGGCCACGGGAACTCATCTGTGTAGCCTAGAAATGTGCTACAATTCTGCATACCTCAGGTCCCTCCTGAAGGCAGGCCTCTCTACCTGGCAGGCATGTCCATATTTGCTCCCAGTAATGTTGGTATGAAGCACCTATTTGCATGTGTGTGGGATTCTGTAAGCTTAAAACAGGGAGTTTTATTTAGTTGTAAAGAAGCAGAGAATTTTGCTTTTGTGATACAGGTTAGGTTGAGAGAGAGTGACTGACCCAAAGATGCATAGTGGACTTCATTGTTGAGCGTGGCGGGGGTGGGGGGTGGGGGAGAGAATCCATGCATTCTGGAATGAAGGTGTACCAAAATTCAGCTCTCTGAAAGTCAGTCTCTGGTTCCTATCTGTAAAATTGAATGTTAGGAACCAGCTACCTTAGATTTTAGTGAAAATGAAAATAAGAGTTATAAATCTTCTTACCAGGGAGAATACTAGGTAAACAGTACACTTATGCAAGCTGTTCTGTGACCATAAATACAAGAGGCATAGCTTACACAGAAGCAAAACAGATAACTGGAAACAAAAAATATACAAACTCTGAGAACCCTCAACTAACAGCCGCCTTCCCTCCCAACACTTTCAGACACTCAAACACCTGAAGCCTCTGGAGATATAAAATAGTCAAGTAGTATTATTTTTCATTAAGCCCCATCATTATCCTTCTGTGTTATTATTTTTAAATGGCCTGTGCATTTTTACAAAGATGCAATCACGTTCCGTGCCCTTGATACACAGATATATTTTCTGGCTTGTTTGTAAATACATTGATTTAAGATCCAATGTTAATGGAGTTCCTTATAGCAGCTCTAGGGGTCTTGCACAAGATGCCCATGGTCCCTTAATTAATATTCATAAGGAGGGGGCCAGCTTTTTCACGACCTGGACAAAGCATTCATTATTTAGTTATCGAACACAAAACCACTTCTCAGTGGAAAACCATCTGTGTCCCATCCCACTTAGCATCTGAGCACAAGTTTTGAAGTGAGCTGACGTCTTTAACTCATATTCGTGTGGACGTGGTTTAGAAGGCAGTTTGGCAAACTTGAGTTACTTGCCTGGGAAACAACAGCCCCAAACTATGTGAGTTTCATTTGCAAACCGAGGCAAGCTTGGCACCTCTTTTTAAATATTATCGATAAGATGAGACCAATTAATTTAATAGAGTGGAAATAGGATTGTGTTGCAGCTTCTGTGTGTAAAAAAAAGCATGGTGGGGGACACTCCAGTCCCCCCCATTTTGATTATTTCAGTGATTAATACCTCTTGGACATTTGACCCCAGGAGTTCAGCATTACACAGAAAACCATGAAATCTAGCACTTGTAAGCGACCCAGCCCAGCTCGCAGTAAGCACTTGACTCCTACCGAGTTTAGAAAAATTTTGTTTGGCAGCTCCAACAACAGACTGATAAATTTCCTTATTTGGAAAAAATTGATCTGAAGGGCATAATAGATGCATCCCTGCCTGGTGATACTTTGAACATCTTATCATTCGCCTGTATGTGATTCATTTCCTTTTGCTGTTTTTTTTTTTTTTCTGCTGGGGGGAGGAGGGAGTTCCCTACATGAGGCAAACACACTGATCATTTGAGCAAACCTGCTGGAGTGAAGTTTTTTTTTACATATGGAGGGGAGTGTGTGTGTGTGTAATAAGAAACATGCAGGAGGCTGGGGGCCTCAAAATTGGTTTAAAAACACAACAGTATTTTGTAAAAAAACAAAAAAACCTTTTCCCCCAAAGGCTTTTTCTGAGCACCACAACAACAACAACTCCCCCCCCCCCCCGTGTAATTATCTCTTCAGGCCTATCCAATTTAAGCTGATTGTTGTCGAAGCTGTTGTGTTAGCTGCTGCTCTCTGGTGTGATATAGCCTCCGAAGAGCAGATTGCACTTGAGAGGTTAGGATTCTCTGAGAAGCCTCCGATGGCGAGCGTGGCCGGGTTCGGTTGATGCGGTTGTTTTGGGCTGCGAGCCCAAACAGAGCAGAAAGAAACAGCCCAGGAAAGCGGGGGTTTGAGCAAGAAGGAAGCGTGCGCTCCTCTGGCCACGCTTTCCAAGAGTGCAGCTCCAAACACGGCCGGGCCACAGGGTTGGCGGCAATTAACTGGAGTCGCTCGAGAGACAAAAGCGCTATTTCACAAAAGCATCATTTCACCTGCTGTCAGAGGGAGAGCGAGGGAGCGAGAGCAGGCCCATTGTGTAGGGGTGTTTGAACTGATTATGTTTAGAGGCTGGTTGTGATTGGTGGAGAAGGGCGTGGCTGATTGGGTAGTTTTGCATCTTGTCAGCCCAGGAGCACCCTTGTGCGTGCAATCTGTCTGTAACCTGAGGACGCTGCAGACTGTGCAACCCAGGCTTAATAGCGCTGCATGGCCCTGCACTCTGTTTGTGGTGGCAGCTAAATGGAGTTTGTCAGGTTTGTCAATATGATTGATTTCGTGATTTCTCTTTTCTGAAAAATCTGCCCGGCGTACAGCCTAATGCTCTTTAATTTGCGGTGTGCGCCAGAATGCCGGGGTTGTTGCTCTTCAGCTTCTGTTGTCTTTGCTGTCTCTCCTTCCCCAACTGGGAACTTTTTTAAAAAATTAAGCCCTGTGTGTTTACCAACTTTCAGAGCATTAGGGGTTTTTTTTGAAAGAGATTTAGAAGCAGTAAAAACTGGGACGGGGGGAGGGCAAGTGAAATAGGCAGGCCTGTTTCTCATCGTTTTCTGAGAAGTTTGGGGAAGATTTAAACATAGTTTAAAAGCAGTCTCTGCACAGGTTTTTGAACTGCCTTTTATTTTTAGCAAGCACAAAACTTAGACTAGTGTAAACATGTCTCTTTTGCAAAATATATGCTCAGAAAGCACCTAGCAAGATGGTTGTGTTTGTCTAATTCTTGCAACAGTTATAGCTTAGTTGTATTAATTGTAGTTTGCCAAATAAAACCAAGGGTATCTGCATGTGTATTTTTTGTTTAAACCCTACAGATGTGTGAAACACTCTGTCAGGTACTGTTGAATATTTGCTGTAACTTGCTGGTCAGTTTGCCACGTGAAATTAAGTTCTGGAGGTTTGTGTTTGACATTGACTGGTATTAATGTATTAACGTGCTCAGGAGAAGTCAGAGTAATTGGATCTAACCGAGCTATAATTCTGATCCTTTACTTAGTTACTGTACTTTTGTGCAAAACGAGGTTATTTTTCTAAGGGGTGGTGGTAGTGGGGAGGAGGGAACTGTTAGGAAGTGGGTGGTTAGTTTAGAGCAAAGTGCACATACAGGCTTCCTCTTTGGGATTAACTCTTTCCAACCTGGTGTAGCTGAAGGCAGGAGCAGAGTAAAGTGAACGTTGAAAACAAAGCCCTTTTAAGGACAACAGCTTAATAAGCAAAGAGACTTTTTTGTTCTGAATGAATAAGGTCTATTTCTGAAGAAAAAGAACAGTTGGTATATATTTGTTAAGTTGAGAGTACATCAAAAGCAAAGCAGTAGTTGCGTCCTGTGGGGTTAGCTTGACCTGTCTAAAGTTTGTGCGATAGTAAATAACACACACAATTGCTTTTAAGCTTAATGTGGCAGCAATCAGCAGGATTGGTCGTTATTGAAACGAGCTGTCCATCAGTCGAAGCATTTGGCTGCCTTGCCCACTTTAGCTTCAGGTTGAAGAGCAAGTCTCTGTGTGAAAGAGATTGTCAATGGGCACATTTGCATGCTGATGATCCAGACACCGTCACCCACTCCATAGCGATACTGTATTTTTCTCCTTGTGGCAGTGTGGAAGATTAGTTCTGAGAGGAACGCTTCGCTTCCTCGGCTTCCTTCCGAAAGCTGGATAGGTTGATGTGTTTTGGGGCGGCTTTAAGAAAGGACCCTTCCTCAACTGCTTTGACGAACGATGTAAATCGGAAAACAAATTCCGTGCGGCGTTTGGCCTAGGATGTGACAGGACTGAACTGAAAACTGATTGAGCTGACACTTTATAATCAAAGCTGATTTATTGTTCATTAGTAGTGCATTAGCCCTTTCAGGCAAGGCAGTTATTTGTGTAGGGGCCTGTCAAACAAAAGTCTTCTCGCACCTGTCACTTCTAAACCATGAGATAAGCAACAAGATATTAAGATAGTGGAAACAGAAATATAGGCATGTGAGAGGTAAACTGCCTGTGAACCTCTCTTTGTAAAAACAACACTTTAAATTTTTTTTCTTCGGGCCTGGAATCTTGACTCAGATGAAGCCTATTAGGCATTAAAATGCATCTCTTTTTGAGGAACTCGGTGTGTTTTTCAGTTTATAAAACAAGGCATGCCTCTGCCAACTAACCAGTGTGAAGAAGTTTAGTCAGGAAACTGGATGCAATAGTGGCTGTTTACAGCTGTAATCTTTCACACGTCTTTTTCTTCTTCTAAATATCGGCTGCCAGTACAGTGTAGTTAATGAGTTTGAAAATGTCTTATTGCCCACACTGTGCGTGAAATGGACAGGTACCACGGAATGCTGTCTGTACCAGCAGGGAGTTACTCATTTGAAAACACGATGACATCACATCAGAACTGCAAGAGTGTCAAGATCTATCTGCTGCTGTATTGAGACGTGTTTGTGCAAATCTCCAATGCCCTCTTGTGCTCTCCCTCCACCGGGGCATCTTCCTCACCCCTCCCTTTCGGTCTCCCTCTTTATTAGGTAATGATCTTGTAATAGGAACCAGAAAACAAGTGTCAAAAGAAAACAAAATGAATCAACTTTTTGTCTGCCATCATAGAAACAGGGATTAACTTGTGTTATTTCAGAGTCCTAAAGAGGAGACTATCTGCATGAGGATATATAGTGTATTGTCTTCCATGATTCTCTCCCCCACCCCTTTCTCCCCATTTGACAGGGATTTTGGAGGCTGTGATCTTAATTAAATCTCAACTGACTCAAATAATGCATCTAAAAAGGCATGCAGTGTTGCGTAACCTTGCTGAGTTGGTAAATCATAAATCATTGGAAAGCTTATGATAGGGAGGATGGGGCATGTGCGTGTGTCATTTTGGTGGTGGTGGTGGTGGTGGTGGGGAAGCTATGTTTTGTTCTCTGTTTGTTTAGATCATTTTGAGTATACTTTATCAGCCTAAACCTTGTTCTTCCCTCCTCCCATACTCAAATTATTTTTTTTTCCAAAATGTGCTCATGTAATACAAACAAGAGTTAGGACCTGCCATGTCCAATTTGGATGGCATCTGGGAGAGGCAATGAAACTGACATGGGATTGTAGCTTTCTAGATCTTTTCACACAGATGTGTGTATAATCACATGGTGTGACTTCTGCCATGGTGATGTGCATGCAGATTTCCAAAGCTGGGAGCTCTTGAGGAGCCAAACTTAGACCACCTGAGCTAGGATATCATAATGTGGTTGTAAGTGGCCTCTGAACAGGCTCTTTCTTTGGTACTCCACTGGAAATGCACAAATTATTACATCCTCTTATAAAACTTGATAGTCTGCTATTACTGAGTTTTAACAGTAATAGCCAGTTACTGTCACAGAAGGATGTGCATGGTATCGATGTGCTGCGTTTCCGAAGATGTATTCAACAAAACAGAAACTGCCCTGGATGCTGAGCGTGGCTTTTGCTTGTGAACTCCAGATGACATGTTTAAAGACGTTTTAATCCTTAAAAGAGGCAACCATCTTCCCCCTTGAGAAAGCCAGGAATCCAATATTTCTTTACACTGCGATTTTGCTTTTTAAAAATTTAAATGTGCTAACAGTATAAATAGGCAGGGTTGGGGGGGGGGGTTGTTTTTGTTTTTTAATAGCGTAACTGACTCATGATTGTGGATACTTGATTTTATTTCAAAGGCAGGAAAGCCTTCATTGCATTTAAAAGTTTAGAGAAAAACAAAAAGATGCTGGCTTAGTCTGAATCCCCTGGAATTGTCTGGCAGCTGTCCTGAGCCCAATCTAGACACCGTACCATTCCTTCGTGGAAGTATTTATTCATTCATAGGTAATCATACTGATCATTTCCCTCAACTGTCCACACCACTCCTGCAGTGGGGAAAAGTGAGAGTAGGTCTTTCCTCCCCCCCCCCTCCCCGCGCCCTGCCCCTCCTTGCACACCTGCATAGCTAGATTGTGGGAAAGTTCTAACACTGCAGGCTGAGCTTGATTTTGTTTGGTGAAAAGCTTGGCTGGCTTTGAGCAGCTACGTTTGTTTTTGTTGAACGCAGGACTGTGTTGCTGGAAATTAGCTCTGCTGTGAGGTTTGGGATTTATTTAAAATGCATTTTGTTTTGATAAGGTGTGATTTCTCTCTCTTTTGACCCTTAATTTGTCTCCCATCAGGCATTAAGGTCATCATATAAAGTCACGTCATCATCTATAAAGCTGTCTGATATGACTGTAGACATTTGAAGTCCAGAAGTTCTATGAAGTATTCTGTTTTTATTAATTGTTTCCAATGCAGCTTCCTGTCTTGGAAGGTGGATCTTTACAGATAACACGGGGTTGTTGTTTTTTTTGAGGGTAGCAAGTCAAGAATGCTTATTGAGTGAACATCCACAATAGTTCATTATTCTATTCAGTGATTAAGGTAGGGCTCCTTTAATGGATTAGGCAAGATGCCCTCTTACCTTTCCTAAATGAGGAAAACAATAAATAAAGGCAAACAACAATAGCTGATAGCGTGCTGTAATTTTTAAGCTCTCTATCTTGCCCTTAAATCTGAAACATCATTGTTCAAATAACTGAGAACAAGGTAAACCAACAACATCAAAAAGGTCGGCTTCTGTGATTTCTCAAGGGCTTGTTATTTTGTACTTTCCAATTCTATTTGATGTCTTGACAAATCAAGATGACACAAGGGAGAATACATTAAATTTTGATATTTTTTTTCATCTAACCTGTACCAGTTGTGGCAGCTTAATTTCTCACACGTTTTAGGGAAGGTGGGGTGTGTGTGTGTATGTGTGTGTGTGTGTGTGTGTGTGTGTGTGTGTGTGTTTTCCTGCAATTACACTAATTGCCACACCAGTTTGAAAAGGTTTGCTGGGTTTCTTCTCCCACTTGCCTTGATTTTGCAAGGGATTAAAAAAAGAACATGTTTTGACCTTTAACATGCAGAGATCTTGCTGGTTGGAATGTGTCTTCATTAGAAGTAAATCAGAGAATAGCAAGATTGTCAAAGAAGCAACTGATGTTTTCTCATTACAGATCTGCACAACCCGTGCAAATTAGTTTTTAATGTACAGAGGGGAAGGTGCCTGTGATAGGTGTGAAATGCAGCACACTTCAGGCAAATAAACTTTTACAAGTACTGCAAAGGTTGTAACTCTGAACAAAGTGACAACCACTAAATGAGCGTTTAACTGAACAAGACGCTGAATGCATCTTGTCTTCCTCTGACGCTCTTGTGACTGATTAAGACTAAACTAGTTTAGTAAGTTCACGATGCATATTTCAAAGATGTATTAATATTCCATTAGCTGGAATACTTCCCTGTTTACTCCACCTCCCCACCGAGAAATTATTTCCCCCCCCCAAAAAAAATAGAAGAGATAAAGCCATATTAAAAAATAGAAGTAGCAAGAAATCAAAGCCACAGGCTAATAGTGTGCATTATTATAATGGTTGCTGATGCTGTGTTTTCTAATACCTGCTACAGAAAAAATATAGCTTGATTAAAATTTGTCTGTTACATTGCATCGTTGTCCAATACTGCTTATTATGGCTTTTTATTAAAATTCCTTCTATAGTTCTGCATATATTTAAAAATCAGGTAAGGTGTTATAGGAAAATTAATTAGGGGAGGGAGTGTTAGGTTTGCAGGTGTATACAATGTGTATCTGGGAAAGAGGGAAATTAAAGATTTGGGGTGGGGTTTGCTCTTTGTGAAATTACTTATAATGGTGTGAAGGAAGTTTTCTTTTATTCAGATAGGGTTGCAATTAGAAAGGGTTTATTAGGGAGCTCCGTCCCCTCAGCTCTCCTAATATCAGGGTAGTTTTGCTGTGTCTGTTTCGCTGTAGCGTTCATTCGTCATACCTTAAAACAGAAGAGGCTTAATTTATGTAAACTTTATATTTGTATGCAAATTAAATGGCTACGTATTATGGCTTCAACAATTAGCTTGATACCTAAGTAGGGTGCCTTCTGTGCAGGAGAAGTGGCAGGTGGGATCAACTTCCACACAGGTCTCATGCTGTAAACAAATATTAAATCATCTTCTTTTCTTTCTTTTTTCCCCCATCATCAGGGAAGGAAAGCTGTGCTGGAATTATTTCCCAAGTCAGGAAACCTCATGTTGTTCAATTGTGTATGTCTGTGGTCAAACTCCTACCCTTAGTGAAACGTAATAATCGAAATGAGAAAAATAAAATGCTAATTGAATTGTAAAGTCACCCCCCTCATCTTTTTTCCCTCCCCCTTTTTTAATAGGAGGTTGTATTGTTGAAAAGAGAACAGTTATGCGAATGACTGACTACTTAACTGATTTTACATTAATATAATAAACAGTACCTGTCGTTCTGTGCACTATTACGAAAAGAAAACCTAGCAAAGTCTTCGAAGAGAAATTCCATTTTGCATAATGAAACGGAAACATGGTTTCCACATGAATGGTTCCAGCAGTGTGGGGCTTCTTTTTCTTTTTTTAAATTATTTTTGTTTTGAAGACTTGAAATATTGTGTCAGAAATGTTCTTCTATCCTGGTAGGGGGGGATGTGGGGGGGAGGTACACATAATGTAATGTGATTTATCACTTTCTAGAGGGTAAAAGTTAGACTGTAACTAAACATTCTGAGTCTTGAGCTTTGTGCTGAGTGTTTTATTCTTACTTGCTTGGACAGTTCCAAAAACTGTATATTTATTTGTTTTTAAAGACACTGATGATATTGTTGATCAGTGCATTCCCTTTATTGCCCCGCAGCTGTCAGGCGTGGGGTCCTTTTGCAATAATTTCAGTCCCATCTATTCCAATTTAGTCAAGAAATCAAGATGCCATTTGAAAACTATTTCTTTAACAGAAATATACATACATACATACGTGTGTGTGTGTGTGTGTGTGAGTAATTGTGTACCTCTACGTAGGGAAACAGCTAATAATGATAATATCCCTGAATTGTGGAGACTTTTATAAGTAAAAATGGCATTTTTGAGTTAACAGGGTTATGCAAATTTGACTTTGTGAAAAGCATTGATTTAATATTCAGTCTGAAAAGGTAAAAAAACTAGATGCTTATTCATTTAAAATACATCTAACAAAGTAAGGTTGTAGTACAGAAAAGCTGATGGCAGATTAAAAAAAAACCTTGTTAGTCTTTAAGGTGCCACAAGACTCCTGTTTGTTTTTGCTGCAACAGAGGAACAGGGCTTTCCCTCTGGGAATTGTTATTCATTTCCTGACACTCCCTTTTGTCAGCTGCCTCTGTGTCAAATCAAACCATTTTGTATACTGAATATCAGCTTGGGCCAAATGTAAATCTGTAATAATTGAATCTTTTTTTTTTCCCAGGGAGAAGTGAGGTAGCCGGGGGTGTTGAGGGGGCGGGGGAGTGTGTGCGTGTCATACTTTTGGAACTCTTAAGGAACGGGGCTGCCTCGCAATTGGAGAAATAAACTTGGAGCCAGTCGTTTGCATTTAAAGGCTTTTTTTCTTTTCTTTTCTTTTTTTGCTGTTGATAGTATTAGAATGTCAGCAGGTCTATACTAGTAGAATTCTAATAGCTAAGCAGCAGCTGTATTTTTTCCCCTTCACCTTCAGCTTTAAATGCAGCTGGCACTTACCACACCCTGTGAGTATCTGTCAACAGGGCTGCATGTAGTTTATTAAACAAACCGAACGTACCGCCTTATTAAAATTTAAAATAGGCCATTGAGTTAAGGGCTGTTTTTCTTTTGGTAAGCCTGTTTGGAAAGTTAGCACTCTGGAAATCCATTTGTCTGTATCTCAGCCCCAGTTAAAAGTTCCAGCTCCCTGGAGTCACTGAGCCCGAAACTGCTACACTCATTTCTAAGAAAGAAAAAGAAACTTAATGGAATAGGTTTGGTTTATCAGCTCTTATGATTAATAAAATTTATCAAACATGCACAGTTCAGGACGGGTCACCATTGGGTTATTCCAAGCGTTCTTAGTAAAAACATGTTCCACCCTGAATGGTTTGTTGGTTGCGTCTTCTAAAGGTTTAAAAATGTTTTCAGTTCTGATGTTTTTTTCCTCCTGTTAAAATAGAACCTGTTTAAAGTCTTGGTAACTTAAAAAAACAACAACAACAGCACCAGCATGTGTTGTTTGTGAAAGGTTCTCTCACATTTTTACCCATCCAGGACTAAACTGGCTCCAGCTAAGGGCCAAGAACAGACAGTAGTGTCTTATTTCATTCGGATGTAATATGTAGTATATTGCCTACCGTAGTATCTAAAGCAAGTACAGTTTTGACAGAATACACTCAAACAGGGAACCATAAATGTTAGAGACTGTAGTTAAGAACTTACATGACTGTTTTAAATACTATTGATTTAAACCACTGGCTAGTTTTTATGAATCAAAGTGTAATTCCCAAGGTTTGGCTATATTTCTCAGTGCTAGGCTGTTCTCTCTAGTGTGCCTTTAGCGGCTTTCCAGACATTCAACACAGGATTAAATGATAGTAGTTAGAATGATCAATAGGTTAAGACCGGTACAATCACTCTTGCCGCTAATGACCTCTGTAGTAATGGGTAATAAAGTGTAAGCTATAATAGCCTCTCACTGCTGCTGCATGCCCTTTGAATCCTAGTATTACTAGGGACTAGTTACATGAAGGAGTTGGACATTGGAAGTTAAGAGAGTGGATATATAGCCCATAATTCTTAATCTGCTGCGTGTGCTCACATGCGCGCACCCCACAGTAGTTTCAGGTCCATTTGTGTGTGTTTGTTTAAAGACTTAACTACATTACCATCTTGAGTTTCCTGCAGCAGGATCGGTGCTCAATTTCTATCCGTTGTAATTTAAACTTTGTCGTAAGGACATATCACCGTTTGGCGTTCAGCACGCTACCTTATTCACTGAAGCCATATTTTTACAGTCAAAAGGAACTAATTGCTCCAAGCTGCTTTCCAATAAAGGATATGGATTAATACGTGCCGCCGTGAAAGATTTCTGTCACCTTCCCGTTGAGCTAAATTCTGTGTCAATTTTGTGCAGTTCTGGTGTTTTTGATGATGATAGATAGGAGTCAGATAGTGCTGTGGAGTTTTCAAAGCGCTTTCCATAATTCTTGCTACACGCCTGCAAAATACGTCAATATTTCCATTCCTATACTGCAGGTATGTAAAGAAGGGGCTTAGAAGACCGAGACTGTGATCTGTAAACAAGAAAACCACTGGCTGAAATCTCTTTTCTGCTGTGAACTTGCTGGGTAGATTTATGCAAGGCACTGTTGGTCGGACCATTGGGCCAGTGGCAGAGCATTGGCTGGGCATCCTATAGATATCCTAGAGGGCTTCAAGAGCATCATTCTTTTGCTATCGTTTTGTATGATGGACAATAACCTGAGTATTCTGACTTCTCTACCCTTTCCCCCCAAAAAAACCCAATGACAAGCATGAACATTTGAAATGGGGAGTGGTATACTGTGGGAAGGGGCTAAAGTAATTGGTGAACCTTTTCCCCTTCATGTCCTTGGTTCATTCAAAATCCTTCCATCCCCCCGGGAACTGTTCTCCCTGAAGAGAACAGATACATTGGCAAATTTATCTTTCTTATCCTGGAGGTGGAAAGCATCTAGAAGGGTGGGGGACAGCCACAGTTGCCAAGCGGCAAGAAGGTTTGCATCTCTCGCTCACGCACACACATACCCAGAGTTCTCTGGGCTTTCATTTTAGATTCTGTTTGATTTGCTTAAAATTTGGACAGTGGTCCCCTAATAGCCCGTCTCACATTGTTGTCTCACTTCAGCCTTTATTGTAAACCTGGAACCTATTTCTTGTTGTACGTTACCACTGAAAAACAATCCTAGCTTCTTGAGGGTGTGGATGAATCCACCTTGAAGTAAAAACAACACAAAATCTTTAAGCAAACCTGGAAACGATTTTGCTGTAGATTAATGTGTTGTTTTTCTAACTTCGGGTAGATGTTGACAATGGGAGAGGTGGCAGCTGCTTAAAAACTGATGACGTGGGGCTTTTAACCATATGGGATGAGGTAGAGAGTATTCCGAAGCAGGTCTACTTAGAAGTAAGTCCCAGGTTAGCCAGTGAGGCCCACTCCCAGGAAAATACTCTTAGGATTGTAACTTCTGACAGCAGCTGTTGCCCTTACCAAAGTCAGAGGAGAGAATTATCTGCTGAACTGTCATAGGTCCAAGTGCAGTTTTAATCGCTGCAGTTTGGTTTTTTGTCGTCTGAATCCAATATGTGTGATATTTGAAGGAAATATTGTAATCTCTCAAAGTGTTTGTCAGTTAATTTGGTGCTTTTAGTATTTGCCCTAATGCCACTTGCAACTCGAAAGCCAGTGTAGCGTAGTGGTTAGAGCAACGGTTCTTCTGTGGAAGCTCACTGGATGATCTTGGACAAGTCAGACTCTCTGCCTCATCTACCTCACAGGGTTGTTGTGAGGACAAAATGGTAGAGAGGCCAACATTGGGTCCACATTGGGGAGAAAGATGGGGTATAAATGAAGTACATGGCATTCCCTGTGTACAAATCAGACTTGAAATCATGCTTCCAGGAAAGTCTGTGGGAGTTTAATGCCCTTTGGAATTCTGGTTCTCACATTGAGGGCAGGAATGTGCTAGTGAGATAGTAGAAGGTTGATGTGGTAGACTGGACTAGAGTATACCTGAAGGGTCATATTTTGCAGTGTTATCCCTGAAGGCAAATAGAAAACACACATAGGGAGAAAGGTTCTGCTGCCTCTTTGCTCTTGTTACTGTTGTTTCCCCTCCCCCTTGCTGCTGCCTCTAGTTGCGGGGAGTTTCTGTTGCAGGGAGAGCATTTAAAATGTGATCCCCTGGTATAGTCTAAAGTAGTATAGCCTCTACTACCATCCCCAGGTCTCTACCAACTAATTGCTTCTTTATGTGTGATGGAAGCCTTAAATTCACCTAATAAGTTACAGCTGGGGTAGCCCAATCCAAAGCCTGAGGCAGTTGAGGTGGCACCACCCCGCCACCTCCAGAGGGCTTTCAGGTGGCACAGGGAGCAGTTATATATAAAAAAGACCCCAGCCACCTGAAAGCCCACCAAAAGGCTAATGGAGTTATACCACCCTTTCAGGTGGCATAGGTCGATGGCCCCAGTCGCCATGTTCCCAGCCCTAAAGCCCAGGCGGAAGCCAGCTAACATCAACTCCACCCCAGGGGCACTCCCCTCCCCCCAATGCCGGCATCCAAATTGACACCAGTATTACTCCATGATGGCGACTCTTTCTGGGTTTTGCCACCACAGAGCTGAGGGTAACCCAGCTGCCAGTGCATCTGCCCTCTTCACTGGTGGGGGTACTCTTTATGCCAGCGAAGGGGGCAAATACACTAACGCAACCCCGCACCAACTCCGTCACCCTGTTCCCATCCCCATATTTTTACAGCAAGAAAATTCTGTCGTAAAATAGTGACACAAATCTTCACAGATGCTTTGAAAAAGAAGAAAAATCCATTTAGGTGGATGTTGATTGTGGGGTTGGGCTTCACCTTCAGTGGAGCCTACCAGAAGATCACATATGTTCAAAACATGAGAAAGTTCTTCAATAAGAACAAAAAGATCTTCAGATAACCTGATTGTACTTTCTGTTACCTTTTCTTTCTAAATCATGTTATAGAGAGTAATATAAAGAGGTAGAGATATCCCTGCCAAAGGGATTAGAGTAACAATCGATGGTTCAATAATTTGAAAATGGTTGTATATAACATAGGGGCTTGCAACAGATAGAATGAGGAATGAAATAAAGTGAAAGGTTATATATTTTTGTTGCTTGATATACATTGGTTATGTACAAATAAATTGATATTAGTAGAAGATGGGAACAATAACAACATAAGCTAGTATAGGAGTTAATGGGTTTAGTTAGTCAGAAATATTATATATAAGGATGGGAACCAGTTAGAATTTTTTTCTTTTATTCTTGTATTCTGATCATTTCTTCATTAAATGTCACTGTGTGGGTTAATGGTTATTTTTGGGGGGATAGAGGTTGCTGCTTTGTATTTTGTATTTTGTATTTGTTTTTTTCTTTTCTTTTTCTATGTAAGGTGACTGGTATACCATCTAATCGCTGATGTAGTATAAAAAAATTAAAACCAAACAAGTAAAATAGTGAGACAAATGTAGATCAAGGGTTGCACACTTGGATCAAGGGTTGCACAAAATAATCCAAGCATATTTCAAATGACAGTCCAAGATTAAAGGGACATATAGAACCGTAATCCCAGCATACTTCTCAGGCACAAGTTTGGCTTCCAGGACAGATGCAAATATTGTTGCTGTAATAGTGTGCATCTTGAGAATTGGGGGTGGTGGAGGAGGTATTTTGACTCTCTGCTCCAAATTATTTGAATTATTCTGACATGTGGCAGAAATTCAAATTCAGAATGACAATGATGCTGGAAACTCTTGGTCTGGATTTCTAGTGTTACGTAAATGAAGTGTCAAAAGGGAGTCACCGTTTGTCTTGGCTCGAGCAAGCAAAAGCCTTCATTGGGGTCCGACGCAGGAACATAAATGCACACACCAATGTTTGAGGGTGTTCACTTTACATGAATCTGACCTTCAGGAACCATTTTTAGTTCATCAAAATTAGTGGTGCTGAGAAATCAGGACATCAGTGCATAATGACTGTGAAATTAGGAATGAGAATTTGCTATGCAAATGACAGGACAAATCATGTGAAAAAGTCAAGATAAACTGCATATTAAGACATTAGGTTATATAAAATTAATACTGCATCTCTTTCTTGCTTACTATTCTCCTGAATTTTTTTTTGAAATCCTTTTATCTCCTGATCAGCTATTGTCTGCTGATTTTTAAAAACGTGATGCATTAAAATGTGCAAAACATGTTATTACCTTTTATTGTAATACATGAGATGACAGCAGATCCTTTTTAACAAAGTATATCCTTTACTGCTTTTAGTTTTCTGCTGTCACCCATTTGAGTTGAAACTAAAGAAAAGTAAGGTTCTTAAATATTACTATTCAAAGTCATGTGAGTTTTCAATTCCCCCCCCCTCTCCCTCCCCCCCCCCCCAAAAAAAAATCTATTGTAAGCCTTCCCTTTTTCTCTCTCATTTTCTGGTGGGTTTTCTAGCGAAATAGTCTTGTTGTGTTACCGGAACTGACAAAATGGTTCTCATGTAGTCTGCAAATTAAACACAAGTGCAGTGATTATTTTGAATAGCTAAATTACATTCTAGAAAGCTTGCAGAATTCAAAGCATTGTCATTAAGTATCCGCTTGAATACAATTTGTGTAACCTTGGCCAAGACAGCCTGTCATTTTAATGTCAGTGTTTTATCTGAACAAGACATCATCCTTTCAGATACAGTGTACAGGTTCCTCGCAAAGATGCCCGTGCAGAAACGTGTTAACAGTTGCAAATATGAAATGCTATCAAGTTCATCACTGTAGCTGTTTGTCACTGAAATGTCATGGAAAGCGGCTTTTAATGGTATCTCACATAATACGAAAGAATTGAAGCCATCTGTATGCTAGGTGAATCTGGAATGGCAGCGGCATCGTTGGAGGGACTCCGCTGCTCAAATTGCTTAGGAGCAAGGTGCGGGTTTTCGATACCGCCACGGTTGTGTGTTCATTTGTTTCAAATCATTAGGTTCGGACTCCCCAATGATTGCTTTGGAAGGGCTTTACTTATTAATTAACATAAAATTTGTTAGAATTGACAGTTGCCTCTAAAGGCGCACAAATTGATGGTTCAGTTTTCTCTGAAATTGTTCCTATTGCAAAATCTGTGTTTGGGGTGGGGAGGGAATGAAATGTGTTTAGTCCTTTCAACGGAATAAGACAGACCACTTATAGAGCACTGGAAGGCAAAAGGGGAAATGGTCAAGTATCTCCAAAATGAACCGGCTGAATTGTCTTGAGTGTGTGTGTGGAGGGGTGGGGGGAGAGAAGGGATGTTAATAAATGTGTTTGAAGAAAGCCGTACTCAGAAGCTTGTTATTTACACTCTATTGATGCTTTAGGTCCCAGTGTCAGTGGCTATGATGACACCTCAAGTTATCACTCCACAGCAAATGCAGCAGATCCTCCAGCAGCAAGTCCTAACTCCACAGCAACTTCAGGTCCTGCTCCAGCAACAGCAGGCACTCATGCTTCAGCAGGTAACTCATTTCTTTCCCAGGCTAGTAGCTATAGGAGGGCTGCCAGTTCAGATACCAAGCTTTTCCTCCAGAGCAGTGGTTCTCAACCTTCCTAATGCTGTGACCTCCAGTTCCTCATGTTGTGGTGACCCCCCAACCCTGACATTTATCCATTTTACAGATGGAGAACACTGATGCAGTGTTCAGAACTGATGCAGAGAGTCTTAGGCGACCCCTGTGAAAAGGTCGTTCGACCCCCAAAGGGGTCCTGACCCACAAGTTGAGAACCACTGGTCCAGAGAATGCCCGACCACCAGACATTCTCCTGTATTGTGGAGGGGGAGGGGAACGCTTTGTTCATACTAGCCTCGGTGCCAGTTGCACCCCACTTCAGTCTTGGTTATGCTGAGTAATAGTTGCCGCCTCAGGTGCAGCTCGGCAAATTGCTGTCTTTTGCGTTCTAAAAAACGTATGAGGAGGGGACCCCAGATTTCGGTCTCCCAAGGCCTTTAAGCTGGTGGGGGGAGCGGGGATGAGTGCCTCGAGAATGGGCCTTCAAAAGGCTAAGAGTTGCAAAGAGTCAGAGAGCAGATTTGCAGTCTGTTTGAAAAACCGACAGGTGCTTTGTCCAGCATGTCCTGGGAAGAACTGTTCTGCTATAACTGGCCAGATTAAACGAGAGAGTAGAAGTGTATTTTTTTCTGTCTTGCAGAACATCTGCGGAAGCACTATAATGAGAAAAAAAACTAGCAGGGTTGGTGCTGCATTTATTATTACTGTTTATATTACATGTATAACCCATAGAAGACAAGGCAACACACATGAGGTACCCGGGCAATCCCATCTCAGGCTTGCTTCTCCTCCTCAAGGTTACTCCATCCCGTGCCTTTCGGCCATGCCCTAGTGCTTCTCTGGGTTAATTTTCCTATGCCTTCTGTGACATTGCCATCTGTTCACTTTTACTGCGTAAGCAAGCTACGGTTACCCTTTAGTAGAGTCATCTAACTCTTTTAGGGCATTGCTTCCAGTCTTGACTGGTAAGGGGTCGCAGGTAACTGGGGGGCGAACAAAGCTGTTATTTCTCGGTATGGCATCCAACCATCCCAAGATAAACTGTGCGCAGGGCCTCTTGAGGTCAGTAGAGCCATGTGTTAAATTCTCGTTGCTTTAAGCCTGTGATGTGTTCTGTGGGTTGCTATCTGCCTTTGCCAGGTATGCTGTGAATGATTCTCAAAGCCATATTTTTCTGTGTGGTTTCTGTATCCTGATGAGTTTCACGAGGTTAATTCATGATAGGTGCGGCAACTCTGAAGTCTGTTACAAGCCAACTGGGGGTGCTGCGCTTTTCACTTGCTCCTTAAATGGAGTCCTCAAACCTGCTATCTGTCTGGGGCGGCTAGGCAGATGGGCGGGGGGGGGGGTGTTGAGGGCCTCTAACAAACACCACTTAGCATAGTACAATGTTGTGATGATTTAGAACGGGTGTGTATGTTTCAAATAGAGCTCTGCCAGGCTCTCCAGCAAGGGCGTTTTAGCTTTGTTATTCCAATCAAAGGTCATTCCTTGCCTTATTTTAATTAGTTTGTGTAGAAAATGGTATGTTTTTCATCAGTTCATTTTTCAGATTACTTTTCAAATGATAATGCCAAGAATAGTCAGTGTGCGCTGAATTTATTGTTGAGTTTCAAACTAAAGGTCAGACCATTACAGATAAAAGGATGCTATTTTTCAAATCACAGTTTGTGTATTACACCAAAAAAGGGGACCCTGAATGGGAGATCGCACTTCGTTTTACTAGCCCCTCTCACTTGTTTTTTTCCTTTGTAGCAGCAGCTTCAAGAATTCTATAAGAAACAACAGGAGCAGTTGCAGCTTCAACTTTTACAGCAACAGCATGCAGGAAAACAACCTAAAGAGGTAGGAGCACGCCCCCCCTCCCCTCCCCATTACATTTAAACCGCAGGTCCTGAAGGAAAATACAGTGGTTGCAAAACTGTCATTCATCTTATAAATGGTTGAACGACTGAGTTGAATGTATCAGGTCCTGGCTTTTAGATTTAGACGCCCGGACTGTTTTTCCTCTTTATTTATTTTTTTCTCCTGCAGCATATTATGACACTGAACAGTTTGTGGAAGAAAGCACGTGTCACTCAAAATATTTTTCTTGAACTGTTGAAGAACTTTGTGCCTTTTTAAAAAAAGGCATGTTAAATGCGGATGGAAAACATAGTCTTGAGGTTGTACACTTGTTTGCCCCTGTCTACTTTCACGTGTGTCTCTGTATCCAGATAGGATACTGTGTGCACAAGCTGGCACTGTCCTTTTCTCCAGCCCGATCCTGCAGCACATGTTGCCTTGTTTTCAGAAAGAGTTGATGGCAGTGGGTGGACTCAGTCTATTTCCTCTTCCCTGTCAGATGGGCTGATGACTTTTTACCCGTGGAAGGGTCAAACAAGACAAGACAGATGGATTCACCCTGGGAACACATCTCCATTTCAAGGAATGAGTTGCTATCCAGGAACTCATTTAAACTGTGCCACAAGGGCCCAATTCTAGTCAGGACTGGTGTGAGAGGGGAAGGGAGCCATCCTTTTCCCTCTGTGCTGTTTTTTCCAGCCCAAAACTGTGTGGGAAGTGCAACTTGCCTGCACATCACCCACCCCTTCTGAAGTGTCTTGGGTCAGAAAAACAGCAGAGGGATCATGACAGGATTCCGTCCCCTCTCCACACAACTGTAGTCTCGACAAGAATCAGGGGCCCTCAGCGCTGTTTGAAGCAGTTTTTGCCTGGGAACTCTTTTAAAAAGCGGTGTGAATCCAGGGATGCCTGTTATGTGAACCACAGTCATTGGATCAAATCAAGAGCAAGACGGATATGCTGAAGAATACTTTTGCATGAGGCGTTTTTCTTAAGTGGTAATTATCTCCTAATAGTTTTGGAAATTTAAAATTAGCCAGGAGTGGTAGCGCCAGTATATTGCACTTGCTTTTCCTTCATTTGCTTACACTGCCTGAATTTGGTCTTCAGTAACCAAGAAAGCATATGCCATTTTCCCATAGAGGCAGAAGTCCGGACTTGACTTTGGACACTGTGATGAAGCCTGGGAAAAGGAAGTGCAATTAATTTGTGCTTGCTATTCCTCTTCCCTCCCACGGAAAAAAAAGGGAAAACTTGTTTAGACTGTCCAGTGAAATGTCAGTTGTGAAGCAGCCGTAAAATCCACATAAATAATTGGTAAAGGCGGAGGAATCTCTGAAGTCCCATTAACTCAGAAAAAATGTAAGCACTGCTCACTTTCTCTGAATCGTTACCTCTAGAGCAGTGGTTTCAAACTATGTTCCAGAGAATCTTATCATTTTCTGGAAGCTTATCTGGGTTCAGAGGCAGAAATGGGTGAACAAGGATTCTAGAAAGATGTTTTTTAAGCGATTACTGATCATCCCCTCAAATGCATTCCCACATTCTAGGATCTACTTGCACTATGCAAGGCGGCGGAGACAAGGTACCTCCACTGAAGAAACTCTTGCTTCTTTTCCCTTACCTCTGTCAGTGGAGGCACAGGGGCCAGACTAAATTTTATGGACTCCACAGATCTAACCTATCGATGCAGTTGCCATTTTTGAGCTGAACTTGAGCCATTTAAAAATGCTGTGAGTCCACTCCCCCCCCCCCCCCCAAATATCTGGACATCTTTTCAAATGGTGCTTGAAAAGGGACTTGCTGCGGGGGGAGGTGAAATTGCCTGGTCCCATGAACCTTGGGTTCAATCAGGATCAAGTCCTTGTGACATTTTTAAACTCTACAACTTCGCCTTTAAAAATGTCAGCTGCATCCACATGTTGAAACTAGGAAGACTGCAACATCTGCTTTGGCCCAGAGAGAGCTGAGCTTGAAAAGAGGAACTTTTATCTAAACAGCGAAACCCACAAAACTGTATCCAGTGTCTAAAATCCATGAAAAATGACAAAGTTTAAGAAATATATCCGTAATCAGCAAAATCCGAGATGGATCATGCTGGCTGAAGGTTGGTTATTTTGATTTTTTTTTCCAGTGTTAATAACACTTGGAAAGTTGTGAGGAACTTCTGTTCTAAAGAGGTGCCTTGAAACTTTTTGAGTGTTCTTTTCCAGATACCATCCCAATTTTTTTTGGTATATCCTATTGATTTTATGTGGCATTGTCTTCTGATTTAAAAACTACAGGCTTGTTTGTAGAAGAGAGATGGCAGATGGTGGGAAATCCTATTGTTTTAAAGGACGTCCTTCTCTGCCATACAACCACCATTGCCTATGGCTATATGATGAAATGGCCCTGTATTTATGAAAGGGTTGGGCTGCATTTAAGCATGTCAAAAATTGGCCCAACTAGTTCCTTCGCTACCAGCACCTCTCTACCCCTTCCACCCTTTTATTGCGCAAACCCAAATTTTAAGTATTTTTACGGCTGAGTTATGAAAATTGGGGGGGAGGGGGTTTATAATGGGAAACGCTGACACAAACCTTAGCTATAGCCCGCTAACAGGCGCCACTATAATAAAAAAGGCACAGATTAAAAAATGTCTAAAATGTAAATCTAAAGGACTAACAGTAATTAAAATGGAAATGGCACAGGGAGGGAAGGCATGTAATTGTGAGATATCACTGAGCAGAATGCTCTCAGCTTTGTTTTCCTGGCTGTTTTTCTAATTCAGTGGGGCTTACTCATCAGTGGCAGTTCAATGCGCGTTAATGACTCTGGGATGCAGGCATCACTCTGGACAAAGAAATGATTATTGTGCGGTCAAAAGAAGTTCAAAGACAAGAAGGGAATTTCAGTTTTTTTCCCCTTAGAGATCCACATTCAAGAGCATATAAATTAAGCCAAATGTTAAAAACCGCAGTCTGAAAGCTGACTTCAAAGTCACAACTCTCTAATTAATGAACTGCGAGCTTCAGTTTGGACAAGTCGTGGTTTGATGCACCCATAAATCAACATGACAGGCCTGTTTCCCAGCCTCAGACAGCGCTTGTCATTGAGTCGCATCAGATGTAAACACAACAGAAAGGGGGAAAGAAAGAGGGAATATGAAGGAGTTGCAATTGATCAACAGAACTGGTAAAAACCCACTTTTGAAGCGCATTATACATGATCACAGGAAATGCCTATAGCCTCAAGAGGCTTTCTCCTTCTGCTGCTGCTTTTTTGAATCAGATTTCTAACAACCTTCAAAAGGGAGAATAAGAATTATGGAGCTTTTCCCCTGTGGCTCCCAGGCAATAACCCCCTGTTGTTATTTTGTGCTTCTTCCTTTTCAAAGGTGTCAAATTTTAGTTTTTTAAAGATCTTTAACTCTATATTTGAAGACAAACAATAAAGGGCTGCCACTGTCATTCTTATCAGTTACCCGGGATTGTATTTTTTTCCCCTTTCTGTTGCCACTTCTTATTAACCTCTTATTTGGTCTATTAGACATAGTTTTGAATGCAAGCCTGCATGCTGGGAGAACATGAAAGTTCAGATGAGCTCAGAGGGCAGATAAAGAAATTTGAAGGGGAAAGTTACACAGCAGAATGAACGATAAAAGTTAACTCTTCTAAATTGCTGTTGTCAGACAGGAGAGCGTGTCTGACACAGAGATGATGGCTCAGAACGAGAAGAAAATACTTCTTTTTTTTTTTGCCTTTTAAAAAGGCAAGCAGGGAACTCGGACAATGTGATGGCATTTCAATATCTCACGCGACCGATTTACTGTGGTCCCACTTTCTGATGTTGCAGTATCCAAAATTACAATCCGATTTCTGTTTTAAGATGAGGAGTATAACATGATCGGTAAAAAAGAGATCCAGGGTCAGTTCCCCTTTGCTTTTACTGGACTGATTTTTTTTAAAAAATTAACCAGATGGTTTTAAGAGATGCCTGCTTCAAACAATGGATTTCAGACCTCTCCTGTGAGGTTAAAGAGGGTGGCATTATTAAATTGGCATTCAACTGGACACCTGCATGTTTCTGCGCATGTGTGTGAAAACATACAATGCATGCCAGTGCGCATGTGTCTGTGCAGTCAGATTCTCATATGCTGTTTTGTTATGTAGACTGGTGTTAGTCTTAACCAGGTGTGAACTCGTCATTCAGAAAGTTGGCACGCCTGCATTAATTCGCTAACACACACACGTTAGTTCGTCACAGAGTTGCCCCATTATCTGAAAAAAGAACAAAACAAGCAAAGATAGCTTTGAGATATAAACGGCACCCCATACATAGCATTTTTTAAAAGTCTCCTTCCCTGTAAGTTAGATGGAATTTTATAGCAGGGTGGAGGGCATGTTTATAGTACTACCTCGTTGAAACTGGATTTTGGATCTATGGCTCACGAGGTAATGTGTGCTGTTCGTATTTTTTGATTTCACCAAAAGTTTGGCCTGCGAGAAACAAAGGTGTTTGTTGACCCAGAAATTGGAATGAAATGATAGAAGAGATTCTAAGCAAAAGTGGATTTTTTTTTTAAAGGACACTTTGAAAAAAAAACATTCAAAGTTGAGCTAAGTAGATTGTTTTGTTTAAAAGCCTGTTTGTCCTCCAGTAGTTATGACAATTAATGTTCGGCAGAAGGGAGTAACCCAAGCAAGGAAAACAGACCTTTGACAGCAGCTTTAGGGAGGGGATCAAAAATGCAAGTTTTATCAGGATATTTCAGCATTTTAACAACTGACTACTGACCTGACAACAGGACTGCACCGAGACCTTTTTTGTATGCATTCAATTGTGAGAAGTAAACAAACTGCCTTGTATCCTGTGTTTGGTAACTGGGTGGGGAGCACAGTTTGGCAACGTGCATTGCTTTTAAGTTCTTTCTTGGACAATGGGCTTGTATACTTTTTTATCCCGGCTTTTTAAATGGAGAAAGAGCTTTCATGAGCTTTTCCTGGAGGATAGCAGTGAAGACAACAGAACAGGCATCAGTCAGCTTATATAAATAAAGCTGGTTTTAAAATATTAACTTCCAGTAAAGTGGGAAGCCACTGGCCTGTCTGAAGCAAGGAGCTTTCTCAGGCTAAATCATTCCTTTTGCAGTATGAATTTTTCACAAGGATTAGTAACTGAGATGCCAAACAGATTATTAAACACCGGTTTAACTATCCTTGTGATTTATATTAATCTAATAACTTGAGAAACAACTAAGAACAATTGGATCATTTGGGACATGCTGGTTTAAAACAGAACTTGCTCCCCTTTGCCTTTTTGCCTTATTTACATGTTTGTTTTCTCTCACTGTCAATTTCGGTTTTTCTGACAGAAAATCAATTAACTTACTCAGTGGGTACAGTAATAGGTCTGAAATTGGTTGCTAATATGATACTGGTGGGAGGCTTTATTTTGCAACTCCTGGAGAATAAAACCTCTTTGGCATTATAACAACAAAAGGAATGCTGGACCATTTGGGCTGCTTTTTGTTTCACGTACAGGTTCTGCGTTACGCTTTCCGCAAGGTGAAACAAATCAGAATTCTGCAGCTTTGAAAGCGGCATTCTGCAAGTTAATTTCAACTCAAGTAAATTCTGATGATTAAATACTCCTTTAAGCAATAGATTAAATGAACATGATTAGAAGTTGTAACTGGTGACAGGAAGCATACTAATGGTAAAGTTATATTAGTAATACTGTCAGCCATCCAAGTGTGTGGGGAAACCAATGCCACGCTGTTGAAGATCCCAGCTTTTTGTCACATGCATATGGCAGGCTGATATGATAACCCTGCTTGTAATCATTCTGATGAACATGCCATGAGAACCCTCATAAGCTGGCTGTTACCGTTGGTGTAATGAGCATCCTAGAGAGTAGTAAAAATGTCTTAAACACGTTTTTTCAGTGTCCTGGGGAAGAAAAAAAAAGAACAATCTCATAATTCAGTTAATGTGTTTTGAGGCCACTTCTGCCATACTTTAGAATGTCTGACTATACGGCCTTTTGGCCTAGATCCAAGAAAAGCAAAAAAAAAAAAAAGGGAACCTGGGATCTTCAAGGTAGCAATTGCAAGGACTGTGCAGGGAGAGAGAAGTGACTATATGAAATTATCACTTCTCTTCCCCCCCCCCCCCCAATATTATCCTGGAAAGCATTGTTGTGCTTGAACAGGGTGTCAGGCGGCTGCAGACATTCAGCCTTTACCACCACCCCATTTCCACCAACACAAAAACTTCCAAACAAAAATTGCCAATTTCTCACCATGAAAAACATTCCTTATAGGTTCTGGTGGGTTTTCCGGGCTGTGTGGCCATGGTCTGGTGGATCTTGTTCCTAACGTTTCGCCTGCATCGGTGGCTGGCATCTTCAGAGATGTATATGTGTAACAGACTTCCCTCTGCGATACACCTCTGAAGATGCCAGCCACAGATGCAGGCGAAACGTTAGGAACAAGATCCACCAGACCACGGCCACACAGCCCGGAAAACCCACCAGAACCAGTTGAATCCGGCCGTGAAAGCCTTCGACAATTCCTTGTAGGATTCAGTACTATTAGATGCTTGCCACTTCTCTTTAACCTAGTTTAGGTAAGTATTACTTAATGTCACAGGTGGCATTGAGGTGTTTCAGGTGGCTGGTTATTGCACTTCACTTGTGACCTGGTTCTGAATTCAGGTCCCTCCCCCACCTCGGTCAATTGAAATGTGTTATGCATGCTGCCACATACCCCCCCCCCCCTTCATCTATTATTTCAGGGTTGGGGTGGTGGTAAAGGAACAGAACTGCATTCCTCAGGAATGTCCATCTGTTTTTTCACTGCGTGTAGAGGAGGCATTCCTTGTACACTGTATCTGGGGTGATTTTCTGAGAGGCAGGACAATCATTGCTTCTCTTGTTTTCTAATTTTTTTCTTCCAAAACGTATGACCTGTTTCAGATTTTTTCCTACCTTATATGAATGAGGAAATAATTGTTTCTTAGAACCAGTTTATATTGGGAGGAGGACCTGTATTTAAAAATCATAATGTAGTAGGGTTTTTTTTTCTTTTTCACCCTGTCCCCCACCTCCTTTTTCTCACCAAAGGCTGATGTCATAATGGGTCCTACATGTCTATTGGCCAAGGGTTAATTTGCTTTCTGCGAATGTTTTAGCTACAAAAGCATTCCAGACGTCCACCTTCATGTGATTCCTAACAGATTAGGGATATTAGATAATTCCCTTCTATTTATTTTACTTCTGCGCTATTATCTTTCTATCATTCAGATAATTACTAAGGAAATCTACATTAACTTCTTTCTTTTTTTTTGGCTAGCTGAAGGGATTGCTAAACACAGACATGATATATTGATGTTCTGCACAACCAAAGTTTTCCTCCTGTCATTGTACAAAAAAATAAAGAGATATTTATCAAAACTGCAAAGGCTTTTCTTTGGGTGGGTTTTAAAGAACAAAGCGAATAAAAGACGCGACGAGCAGAACCTTAGAGGTTTCCTTAAGTGAGACCAAATTAAGGACTCCGAAGCCTCGAGTACTGTACATATTAAACAATCACATTCAAGTAAGATGTTGTTTGCTAAATTATGAATGTGTGTAATTAAAATCTAGTGGCTGTTCCTATGAAAGATTTACAATGTTATTTCATCGTTTGTCATGGCTAATTAACAATATTAAATGAAGTTTTTCTTCTTCAAAGGTCTGACTTCTTTCTCATTTATTCATGTCAGAAGTGATAAACAGAGTAGTTAAAAGCTTCTTGGGTACGGCAGTGAGAAAAGCAACATGTTCTTTTGCACCTCAAAGGTTCAGGGTTCAAGCCTCAGTGGAATAAGGCAACTTAGTCTTCTTCTAATGGCAAATAATTAACCCCCCCCCCCCCAAGTACTAAGGTGGTAACAAAGTGGAATAATGCAGCAGAAAGAATCGTGGGTTGATTGATCGCGGGACAAAGTGCCACTAAGAAAATGCAATAAATTAACCAATTGGAGCCTCAGTAGTTGAGACTAATAAATAAACAGAGCATAACATGGGATTATTTTTTCATTCCACTTAAACGTGTATGATATAATGGGTAGGATCCTGCCATGTTTTCAGCTAGCAAGCAAAGGAACAACAGGTCCCCTTTATCCACCCTATAGGTTGGCTTAGGGCCCCATAGGTGTTAAACTCGCGGCCCTCCAGATGTTATGGACTACAGTTCCCATCATCCCCTGCCAGCATCATGCTGGCAGGGAATGATGGGAACCGTAGTCCATAACATCTGGAGGGCTGCGAGTTTGACACCTGAGGCTTAGGCTGAGAATGTGTGACTGGCTCAAGATAATTCAGGGAGCTTCTATGACAGAGGGTGGATTAGAACCCCTGTATCCCAAATCCTGATCTGCCGCTTTAGCCACTATACCATGTTGGTTTAGGATCAATCTCATAGTAACATGGCTAGTGTTTAAACTGAGCCTTGTTCATCGGGTTAAAAGAAAATCCATACAGATTTTGCAGGAAAGATCCAGAAGCCAGAGTGTTCAAGGCTCAAAGCTATATACTGGTATTGGGATTTTGAAACAGTAACACCCACATCATATCGCATACTTTGTCTCCTCCATTTCAAAATGCTGTTATTATGCAACTTGGGGGGGACTGCCATGTCAGGGTACTAGAATTCATGGTTTGATTTTGGGTGGAGCCTCTTTCCTGCAAACTCTATTTCATTACAGTGAGGTACTTTTCATCTGCTTATACCTCCACGTAGAACCCCAGCACTCAGTGCATTTTCACGGTAGAACAAGGATTAGAGAATTTGTAATTTTCAAAGAATAGTACATTAGAACAAATTGAGCCAATGGTCAATGACTGATCTGTACATATTAGTTTGTGCCATCAATATGAAAAAAACCATGTCGTTTAAAGGAGTTTGGCAAATTCCAAACAGCAGTTGCTGGAATTATTCTATCTGCTTTGTAGTTAAGAATGGATTTTTTTTTTAACACACTGACATTTTTATCAGACTTTGATATGCAGAATTTCACATTTATTCCAGGAGAGATTCTCCTGGTTCTATCTGCAGCTGTAAGGTCTACAGGGTTCTTTTGGATCTTCTCTCTCCTTTTTGTAGTCCTTCTTAAGAGGATGGTAATATTGAATGATAGTTCATCTTCACTAAAATTCTTCTATCGTTTTTCTCAGGGATCAGTCTTATCCCCTGTCTTTTACTTGCTAATCTAAACCTCAAGATAGTTTCTGGTTTTGTGGAGAATGGTGTCAATATACTGATGGCCTTTCTATTTCTTTTAATTGAGATTCTATGGACCAGCCACATCTTTGGATGAGTATGAAATGACTTCCAAAGGCTTGGGTAGTGTCTTTGGCCTAAAGCCTTTTTTCAGCCCGTTGCACAGTAAAAAAAGTGGAGCTTTAGTCATTGCTATTCACATGCACAATAAGCTGCTTTGATGCACTTGGCATGGGTCTGCCCTTGAAAACTGTACTAAAACTCTAGTTTAATCAAAATGCTACTTTTTGCCTGTTGGCTGGTACAAGTAGATGGGGTCAAATTTCACTGATTCTATAGGATGTACATGGATACACTATATGCATTAGGGCACCATTCAAGGTTTCTGACCTATAAAACTCTAAGGTACATTCTGTATGAACTAGCCTTCTGATCTGCCTCCAATACTTTTTAAATGGTCATTAGCATCCACTCAGAGCAGGACCTTCTTTGTAGTCTACAGTCTGCTGGGCCTCCTGAAACTGTACCCCTGTGCATTTGCTAGTACCCAGGAAATGATTGCAGGTGAAGTAGGGGTGTGCTGTGGGAGGGGGTGAACTGGTATATTTTATCCTCCTGAGTACATCCAGTTTTCTTGTACTTGTTGAGGCCGTTAGTCTACTGAGGCCTGCATTTCCTTCTCTGATTGGCAGAGGCTCTCCAGGGTCTCAGATAGAGGTTTTTGAAAAGGCTACCCAAGCTGTTTGACTGGAAGCGCTAGGGATTGAACCTGGAATATTCTGCATACAAAACAGAGGCTCTGTCAGTAAGCCACGGAGGAAGTGCTTTCTTCTAGTGGCAAACATGGGCTCCAAGCCATAATCCCTTTAAACTAAACGTATGATCCTCTTATGATATTTGCACAAAGCTCCTTTTTTAAAAAAAAGAAAAAAAGCTGTGTGGAAAATGTCTGTCAATCATCATACAGTGCAGTAATCCATGAGTTTATATTCTGGCTTGATCCGTGAGGTCAACTAATAGCAAGACACCATATGTTGCCCACTGATTCGTCATGGTGACTTTTTATTCCTGCTCTGCCCAGTCAATCCAGTCAGGTCTGTTTTCTGTGGAGGCTGTATAGTTTTGTAAGACAGGAATAACTGTATGACGAAGGTGGGAAGGGACAAACTAAAGAAGAAAAGAAACTTGGAAAGAAGAAGTGCCTTCTAGAGTTATTTCCGCTCAGCATTAGACTTGGTGGTTCGGTAAACCTGAATCACAGAAAAACCCCAAAAAGCCATATCAGGTTTTATCTGTATTTTCTTTTACTGATTAACCCCCCTCCCATGTATTCAAAAAGCCAAATAACGAAAAGCCGAATAGCATTCAACTTTTATGGCTTTTTCAGTCTTCCTCCCCTCCACTGCCATTTCCCAAGCCCACATGAGCCAGCAGAGAAGGGAGGGGGAGAGAGATCTCCATGTTTAGCAATCTGTCTCCTGCCAGTGCTTTTCGAGCCTTGCAGAGCTTGAAAAGCATCAACAAGGGACGTGTTGGCCAGATCCAGATGCATCACTGAACTAGCTTACCGCCACATATAGGATCTGTCCTTCACCAGAGTTTGAAAAGCATCAGAGGGAGAAAGTGTTGGCAAGATCCTGCATGCAACGCTGAACTAACTCAGTGCCACATACACGATCTATCCCTGTGAGGAACAGGATGGCCGAATCCTGCGTGCAGCCCTGAGCTAGCTAAGCATAGCATGCAGGAACTATTTCCTGCTGGAAAGTGCTGGTAGGGGCAGTCCCCCCCCCCCCCCCCGAGGTCTTAGGGAACAGCAGGAGGGGAGAACATAATTTTTTAAAGGTTTTTTAAACCCAAATGTTTTCAGAAATAGCTTAATAAATCCGATGGACCTGAAATTTACCAATATTTTTTATTGGTGTTCATGCGTACTCGGCATCTGTCCACAAAAAATGTGTCCTGTCTTCAGGTAGTAAAACAAGCTCTGTATGGGGTGATGAACAGTAAATCATCTAAAAATAAAGTATCATTTTCTAAGATACAAAAATATTAAGTTACATAGCTAAGAAATATTCAGTATGTTGTCTGAGGCTGTATGGAGACTGTTGAAGTTTCAAGTATGCACTTCGATTCTTACAGCAACAAATAAGTGTCACTCATTTTTGGAACTATTGAAATACTAATGGATTTTTTACATTTTTAAATTGGCCTTTTTTCCTGTTTGCCTTGATTTAAATCAGACCACCCTGAGGCAGGATTGGTTAGTTTACCTTGGGGACTGTTCTGCTTTTTCATTTTAAACTTTTGTTTTTAATTTTTTTTATTGCATGTGAATGTCACTCACATCCCACCTTAGTAAGCCATTATTGCTTGCCTGGGCCCTTCACAGTCCCTATATTGTCTTCTCCTGCCTCTTCAGACCATACAATGTCAGATCCTAGCTGACCACTTATTTCCTGGGCCTTCCTTTGACCACTGTTGGCTCCCTTAGCACCTTTGGTCCCTACAGGTCTGCTTCTGGGTCAGGCTGCTTTTAGAAGCCTCATAAAGTTATGACCCTATAGCTTTCGTTGATGACTTCTTTTCCTGTGTAACGTTTTGAATAAATTGCTTTATTTTTCCCCATCACAGTGAATAGTAGCCCTTCCCGTACATACAAGAAAATAGAGGGAGACTTGGGGCTACCAGATTTGCTTTCCACTACTGATTAGTGTGTCCATTGGAAGGACCCCTGCCTTACTAGTAGACCTCAAGCTTTGCATGTAGAAGATCTCAAGGTAAAATCTCCAGTTCAAGTGATCTCAGGACTGAGAGAGACCTCCCTCTGTCTGACAACTGAGAGAACTGCTGTTTATCAGTGTAGATCGGTGGTTCTCAACCTGTGGGTTGCGACCCCTTTGGGGGTTGAACAACCCTTTCACAGAGGTCGCCTAAGACTCTCTGCATCAGTGTTCCCCATCTGTAAAATGGATAAATGTTAGGGTTGGGGGTCACCACAACACAAACTGTATTAAAGGGTCGCGGCATTAGGAAGGTTGAGAACCCCTGGTGTAGATGGTTCCAAGATAGGACTTCCGGTTGCGCAGAAAGTGGGTGAAGTCCGAGAACGCTCGGGTGCCGCCGTATAAGCCTCAAATATAAGATAGGTACATTATAGCTGATAGAGTGAACTTATGTGAACTTGGTAAAGGTAATTCCATGATTGTGAGATAGTGAAGGGTATTTCAAATCCCTTCTTTGCCATGAGGGCCGTCGTGAACCTTTCAGTTAGCCTTATCTCAAAGGCCATTGGGGAGAATAAAATGGGAGAGAACCATGCACGTTGTTCTGAAAAAGTAGAGATTTTTATGTGCTGCCTAAATTTGTTTAAAGGAGGGTAGTCTTGAATTGTTACTTTTGATCAAATACAGTATTTGTTGTGAAGCACTTTATGGAACATATTATCTGGAGAACAGAACATAAATATTATAAATCAAACTGAAGGTAGAACTCAAACATGGCCTCAAGATTAGTAATGCTTGAAAACCAATTAGTGATTCTGTGATCTGATAAGGAACTGGGTGACCTTGGGCCAGGCACATTTTCAGCTTAACCTGTCTGGCAGGGTTGTTGTGAGAATCAAATGAAGGAGAAGAGAATGATTCCAGCTTCTTCAGGCCCCCATTGGGTAGGAACGTGGCAGTGTAAATAAATAAATAAAATAAGTAAGCAAGACCTGCACAGCTTGTGATCCATGACGTTGGATGTAGCTTGCTGTACTCTCTCTCACCAAAAGAAAAAAACCAAAATTGTAACTTAGTTCACCACATGCTGGACCATCTTTGTTTTAGAATACTCCATTTGGGTCCTAGTGCCTCCCAGCAGAACTAAGTAAGTAAGTCTTAACCCTGGAGAATGATCAAGTCACAAAGAAGAAGAAGAAGAGTTGGATTTATATCCCCCCCCTTTCTCTCCTGTAAGGAGACTCGGGGCTTACAAACTCCTTTCCCTTCCCCCCTCACAACAAACACCCTGTGAGGTAGGTGGGGCTGAGAGAGCTCTGAAGAACTGTGACTAGCCCAAGGTCACCCAGCTGGCATGTGTTGGAGTGCACAGGCTAATCTGAATTTCCCAGATAAGCCTCTACAGCTCAAGCGGCAGAGCGGGGAATCAAACCCGGTTCCTCCAGATTACAGTACACCTGCTCTTAACCACTATGCCACTGCTGCTCCTCAAAGCTTTTTGAGCTCTGGGTGTGATATGTAGGTTACGTTTGGCTTGCTAAGTTACACGTTGTGCAAGTCTGCTTTACAGTAATAGGCTTCCAAGATGTCTACTCGGTGCCTTATCTCTATCTTCTATTTAACTTGTATCCACAAGCAGACCTTGATGCAGTGTACACCATCTGCCCCTCTTTTATCCTCACACCAAACAAAAACAACAAAGCCTTTATTGCCATATAGTAAAAGTACAAAAATATAAACAGGACACAAAGAGATGAGATATTTAACATAATCTGAAAGATCAACATTTGAATAGGCTAAATTGGCAGAGCCTCATAGCAGGCTGCAGAAACTTTGCAGCCAATTCCCTTACAGTTGGGTTCTGATTTGCCCAAGGAAATAATACCCTTGGGTTTGTCAGATTGCCCTTTCCTTTTGGAAAGGAGAGAGTTAAAAATTTTAGCCCAGTTGTTAATGTAGAAAGGACAGTTAAAAAGGACGCGTGGAATAGAGTTTATGTTTTTATGCTTACAGGTGCAAAGCCTAGCTTAGTATCCTTTGGGCTAGGTTATATGGAGAGGAACGGATGGGCCAGAGGTCACGCAGCACGTTTCGTGGCTGGGTGGAGATGCAAACTTGGTTTTCCCCAGTCCTAATCTGACACTTTAACCACTCTTAATATCCTCTTCCTCTGATTTCATGGATTGTGTCTTTAAAGTGGAAAGCATTTGCAATTGCTTAACTTGCTTCTCTCCCCCCCCCCCTTTTTCTTTACAGCCACAGCAGCAACAGGTGACATCCCAGCAGCTGGCTTTTCAACAGCAGCTTTTACAGATGCAACAGTTGCAACAACAGCACATCCTGTCTTTGCAGCGCCAAGGTCTGCTAACGATTCAGCCGGGCCAGCCCACCTTGCCGCTGCAGCCTCTTGCTCAAGGTATGTTCCAAGGCTACTGTTGCGTGCCAGGAGGCTTCTCAGTGAGTTGGCCAGCAGGGCCAGCATCGGCAAGGCATACAGTCTTAGGAATAGAGTTCTTGATGCTTCCCACCCATTTTATGTGTAGCTTAGCAAGCCTCCTGGAGAATCAGTTTGGCTCTTTTTCTCTCTGTGAACACAACCCTCAAACACCCAGCTGATTTTCTTTTGTTCTTAGATTTGTGAGTTAATCAGTACTTATCAGTATACCTTAATCAATACAGATAAGTGTGTTGCTTACAGAGGTTTATTAAAGACCAGTTTACCAGCTTCTGTTGCTTCATGAAGAAGACATGTGAAAGTTTTCAGAGCCTCACAGGCCTGGTATTGATAACCCAGACTAGTTTGATCTCCACAGATTATGAAAGCTAAGCGAGATCAGTCCTGGACCACTAGGGTTGTCGGCATTTGGGAGATCTGCTATTACAACTGATCTCCAGGCAAAAGAGATCCATTCATCTGGATTTTGTAAGGTAGTCTCTGTGGCCTTACACTCCACTGCAGTTCCTCCCTTCTCCAAGTCCCACCCTCTTCAGGCTCCACCCCTAAAATCTCCAGATATTTCCCAATCCAGAGCCGGCAACCCTAGAGACCACCAAGGAAGTCCAGGGTCGCTACATATAGGCAAGCAATGGTAAACCACTTTTGAAGTTTCTTGCCTTGAAAACTTGATGGCAACAAAACCCAACCTCAAATGGTTTGCCAAAAAAAGATAGTTCCAAGTAAATTTCTAAAATTATTTGAATATCTTGGGCATCACATATGACTTGGATGCAAGATTCTGTCTGTACATCTGGCCTGGGTGCAAGTATGCATCAGCAAGAGGAGGTTGGAAGCAAAAGCAGCACGGATAGATTGGAAGGAGGAGGAGCGGCCACATCTTACTAAGTGAAGTGGGGGAACCATTTCTTAAATAGTTATTCTATGAAAGCGCAATAGAAAAGCAGTCATAGCAATGGTGACTTGGATCAGAAATTGTAGGACAGCTCAGTTTCCTAACAGTTTCCTTGTTCTACTCTTAATAGTCTTTGTTCTGAATTATTTGTTTAGAAAATTTATTCCTTGAAGGCAGCGCCATATAAGGAACATTGCATTAATTTAATGCAGAGGTGTAGGTGGGCCAAACTGCACCCAGTGCGCAGTGTGTTTTTCCACTCCCCCCATGGCCCCCCGCGACCCCCACCCCTCCACGATGCCTTTTCGTTGTACACACCTCCGCCCCCCTTCCCACACTTACCTTAGTTCCTTTTCTTTCTCTAGTACTTTTTCAGGCTGAAAAAAGTGGCCTCTTCACAGTTCAGGCTAAAAACTGCCTGAGGAACTATACTTCCCAGGAGACCTTGTGAGCCCCAAGATCTTCTGGGAACTGTAGTTCTCAGGCCGTTTTTGAGCCTGAAGTGTAAATAGGCCGCTTTTTTCAGCCTGAAAAAAGTGCTAGAAAAAAGAAAAGGACTAGAAAAAGTACTTGAAAAAGAAAAGGAACTAAGGTAAATTGTATTGTTGTATTGATTTGCTGTCCTAGTGCACAGCCACATTGTGAGCTGCCTCGAGCCCTTCGGGGGTAAGGCGGCCTCTAAATTCAATAAATAAATAAATAAATGTGGGAAGGGGGCTGCGCGGGGGGTCACAAGGAGAAGGGGGAGGAGCTGGGGCAGTTTTGTGCCCCTCCAGGCATGCGCCTACTGCGCAACGCACCCCCCTTCCCCTTGCTGCTCCGCCACTGATTTAATGTGTATATGACTACAGGAATACTTATTATCATGGGTTATCTGTGAGCAGATTTTGCTAAGTTCTATTTTGGACCATTAAACAGATAGGATTTTGAAACACTTGTAAAGCTGCTCAGTTAGTCACTGTACTCTTGAGCATGCCCACTGAAATATTTTGGTTTACTTCTCAGTAAACATAGGATCTGGGAGAGAAGGTGGCATGATGTAGCCCCATCTCATCTGACATTGGAAGCTTAGCAGGGTCGGTACTTGGATAGGAGACCCACCAAGGAAGACTCTGCAGAGGAAGGAAACGGCAAACCACCTCTGCTTCTTACTTACTAGTCCTGAAAACCCTTTGCTGAGATTGCCATAGATCGGTTGCAACTTGATGACACTTAGGACTAGACTAGGTATCCTTAGTCAAGCCACTTTTGGGTCTCTGCTTTCAGTTTTCCCACATGTAAACCGCAAACACTCCTTTTTAACCTTGCAGAATTGCTCTGAGGACAAACAAGAGCAGAACATTTATAAGTGCAGCCCGCCCAATATTCTTTGCAAACATGGCAAAGTAGAATTAAATCTATTAAAATTAACCACAATGAGAGGTCTTTTCCGGCTTTCCTTGCACACCTTCTGTAAGAACGTTACAACTACTTGTTGTGGTATAATAATAATATTTATTATTTATAAGGTGCCTAATAGTTGGGTGCTATACAAAAAGTATCATTAAAAGGATGATCCTTGCCCTCTGGCTTCTTATTAAAAACTGAATTGGTACACATTATATGCTGGGATTTCCAGCTTGGGCTGGGGTGGTGGGGGTAGGGTTGACTTAATTGCCAGGCCTGTTTCTGTGCCCCACAACACAAAAAGAAGTGCTGTCTAACTTCAGCAATTGCTAAAGGCATAGGCATAGATGCTGGCTAAAGAACTGACAGTGCTGTATGGTGGGATAACATCTTCAGAGCAAGTAGGGAATGGATCTCATGGGCGGATGTGTATAGTCCAGTGGTGGTGAACCTTTGGCACTCCAGATGTTATGGACTACAATTCCCATCAGCCTCTGCCAGCATGGCCAACTGGCCATGCTGGCAGGGGCTGATGGGAATTGTAGTTCGTAACATCTGGAGTGCCAAAGGTTCACCACCACGGGTATAGTCCCACTTGGGTCTTGCTTATTTATGTATTTACTTACTTATTATTTACACACACTTTAAACTTATAGGCCCTCCCTCCCCTGAAGAGCTCAGGGCAGCAAACAACATGAAAATATACTAATATAATATAATAATTTAAAACAACTTAAAAAACCCAAGAACAATAACCAGTAAAACTATAGGAACCATATCAGACAGACGGCGAAAACCCTCCCCCCCAACTGAGCCCACCGGAGGCCTAGATGGTAAGATCACACTCTACCCAGGTTCTGAGGCACCTTTCTCTTTTAGGGAAACAACAACAATAGTTTGCCTCTTGATATCTTCTTGTCTTTAAGATGGGTTTATCTGCCTGTCTTTAATAAATTTAGAGAGGTGACATAAAAATATTTTAAATAAATGCATGCACTTTTTGTTCTAAATAAACCCTTGAAGATTAACCTCAGTTCATCAGTAAAGCGTTAACGTCACTTTTGTGCAGAGGCCTTTTCTCTCCCCCACCCTTCTTAAATGTTAACTTCGAATAGTCATCTCAAAAGCTTCATTGAACTCAGTTGACTGATCTGGTTTAGTCAAAAAGTTTTAAGGCTTCCACTAGTTGTCAACACTTAAAGTGAATTTGCTTCCCTGCCCTTCCTGTTTCTTTGTTTATATGTCCTATGTGAGAGAACAAGGATTATGTGGTTTACAAGGTGTCCCAAATGATTCTGCCTACAAGCACTACTCTCTTTCTCAGCCAACCAATTACTTGTGTTGTCAAAGTGGTTGTTCAGTTGTCCCCAGGATTCTGTTTGAGATGGAGAAGATTTTGTGTTTGCGTTCTTTCCTCTGTCCTTTCCCTGCTTCCCTCGTTATGTGGACAGAGTGAATGCGTGGAGCAGGATGCCCCATCTGTCTGATCACCGAATCTTCTTGGGTATTTGTCACTTGCCCCCTGCTGTGAAATTTAGCAGCAGAGAAAGGACACGACACACATGAAGCTGCCAAATATACTGAATCAGACACTTAATATATCAAGCAGACTGTCAGTGGCTTTCCAAAATCACAGGTGGAGGGTCTTTCATATCATCTACTCCCTGATTAACTAGAGACGCCAGGGACTGAACCTGGAATCTTCTGCAAGCAAAACAGTTTCCCAGTGCGGCACACAGACCCTTTGGACACAGTACTATGATGTCATCTTTTGAGAGCGATGGCAACTACACTGTGAACTCAAAGGCTGCTAGTCTTGGTGTGTATCAATTGGCAATCCTAAATTCTTTAGGGGCATTATGCGAGAGGCAGTTATTACCAGTTCCCAAGTCCTATTGTTCTCAAGAGGAGGAGGACCACTGGAAATTTACTTCGCTTGTGGTTTATTATTGATGTTGCGAAGGTTTCAAAAAATTAACTTTTTTAAAAAAACCTTGGGAACAAATTATAAGAGAAGTCGTGTAGGCTAGTTCTATTTTGTACGTGTAAAATATTATAGCACAAGTTAATTATACCTTCAGATTTATTGGTAAGAAACATCACACGCTGTTCTTACACACCCAGCTACTGGACTCTGGCTTCAGCCTTTCTGATTTTTTTCCCACAGTTCCTTCACTATTAACTTTGCTTCGTGAGGTTCATTGTATAGTACATCAGTTAAGCTGTCCAAAAGAGGGCAATTGGGCAGTGACAAGACACGCTCATGTGTAATGTAAAAGAAATGAATGTGGTGATGCATGAAGTGTAATCTGTGCAGGAACACATCAGAGACACCAGTAGGTAATTCAACAGTCATGGCATTGATTGATAGGTTTCCTGGTGTAGTATAACTGTTGGTTCTGACAACATTAGGGCCGAGCATATATAAGGGGGGGGGGGTCCACCTAAGCACCAGATATTGGCCAAACATAAACAAATGGTATTTTGCTCAGTGCTTGGCTAGCAACAAAAAGAGTAAATAGTGATTTACTCTCTCCCGTTCTTCATCTCACTTATTAGTGTCAAGTCTCTCTGGAGAGAGGAGGAGAAGAAACAATGTAACTTGAGAATTCATGCAGGTCCGAATACAACACATTCTTTTTTTTGAACACAGAGACCCGATGGCTTAAAACTGATGCCATTATGAGGTTTAAATCAACTTTCTGCTTGCTTGAACATGGTCACCTGGGTATGGAGGTACAAGGACAAGAAAAGGTTGAGCTCCTCCAGTTGTCTTTGAGCCAGTGAATATCAGTGGTTGCAAAATCGAGTTCCATGCACAGCAATCTGTCAACTGTCCCCACAACATACATTTTTTAAGCCTGTGCCTGCATTTTCTCTCATAATGAAGAAGAGACTTCTTGGAGGAGAAAGAAATACAGCGAGAGTGCCAGTTTGTAATAATAATTGGCAATGAATGCTTTCTGTTATAGAGCCCCTTTTCATAACTGGCAACTGTTTTGAAGTACGTAAAGAACCTTTACTAACTGGAAGTATGCGTGTGTTTTCGAAAGGCATCCTAGTAAAGCAATTGCTGCCTTGTATTTTAGATGTCAAGTGATATTGGTCACTTTGACAAAAGTGGCCACAGTTTACACGGCTTTTTCTCCCTTCTAATTTCAGAATGTAAATATTGAATAAATTCCCCTCCCCTCTATTTTAAATAATGTGTGCATATTCTCTAATGCAAAATAGCACGTCCAGTTTTATGACGTTCTGTGTAATCTTGCTCGCTCCTCCATTCAAAAGTGTTGATCATTTTCAAATGCGTGCCATGGCAGCAATAAGAGAAGCCCTGTTTTAAAAGCAGTCAAAACAACTAGAGTTAAGTATTCAGAAAAGCAGTCAAAACAACTGGAGTTAAGTATCTAGAAACAAAAACCAAAGGGGAAAATTTGGTATTTCTGGTAGGAAATAAAGATGTTCGGATCCTAAACTCGCTATTGAACGCACATTCTGCTGGATGCTGTTGCCTAATTGCATTGGACCTGTAAACCTAATTCCTGTGCTCTGTCCCAGCTGCTATTAAACACAATTTGTCCGCCTTTTATATCAAAATCGTGGGCTTTGTTCGCATTATGTCGTACAGAGACAGCTGTCATTAATGTTAGCAGCCAATTGTTCTTCCGTCTGAAGTTCAAACCAACCGTGCTGTAGGTGTTGTGACTTGTTAATTCATCCTTTGTTCTTGATATACTGAGAGTCTATCTGCAATATTTAAAATCTTTTTTATGTCCCAGACCATCAAAAATCAGGCTACCGTTTATCATTGTCTCATTAAAAGAAAAATGTAGTGATGCATCTGGGGAGCTCTAAGCTAATAAGAAATAATAATAGCAGAAGCCTTCTGTTCATGTCGGTTTGTCCCCCAAAATAAAAATGGTGTTGACTTGTGATCTAGTATCAATATGTTATCATCAACAGACAAGTCCATTCACTATTGTTTCAACTGAGTAAACAGTGGTGAAAGGGTCAGTCATATTCACAGGTAATTGTTAGTGTGGAGACAGGCCTGTCAAGCGTGTTAGCTAAAAATACATCCCACACTGTCACTTTGCAAGGTGTGTGAAAATAATAGCTCGGTTGCAGCTAAACAGGACACCGGATTGTGTAGTGACCTTTCTCTTTGTTTAAATTGCTTGAGAGGTTTAATTTCAGGAGATGTGTAATAATTGAATATAGTTAATAACTATATACTCACATCAGATGAAATCCGTCAAAATATAGTTGGCATTTTGATTTTTGCTATAAAAAGAAGAAAGAAACAGTTTTTCGGGAAATAGGTATATTATAAGGCAATCTGATTGCTTAATGTATAAATGAAAGCTTTTTTAAAGAATATATACTAATTGCACACACTCAAGGCATTTTTGCATTATTTTTTTTAGTCAGCCCACTTGCGAAGACCAACTGTTTTTGTTAATGCTACTCTCAGGAAGGCGGGGAAGGTTATTGGTCTATCGTGCAATAATTTACTCCTCTTTGATATGCAAACGATCCACGGTGAATATAAAAAAAATCCTATCAGACTCATTTCACAGTTCTTAACCACTTTTGGGAGACTTCTCTGGAGTCTATCGCCTCATTAGACCAGTGCTCTCCAAAGCTAGCATAATTAAAATCTTTAACAGTTTAGCAAAGTAAAGATGTTTGGCTGATCACGTTGAGATGATTATCTGCCCACTGTATTCTAAATGACAAAAAATAAATTAAATTTAGACCTTGGCGTTTTTTATTATGTGTTTCAAATGAATATAATGCATTCTGCTTTTATTTTAATTCCTTAAGGTTTGGTAAGTCTTGTCTGTCTCAACCATGGATATACATTCTGAAAATGGCAGATTCTCCCCTCCTGGGACAATGGAATACAACAGCTTAGAGCAAAGCAGTTTGATCCATTGGCCCCGCACTTCCAGATCTCCACATTATATCGGTTTACTTGATTTTTATTTAAAAATACTGATTTTTATTTGTACCTGTAATATCCCTGCTAGACTTTGGTAATATGAGATGCATCTGAAGTAGACTCTAGTTCACATTCACTGATGCTAGAATAAAAGCGGGTTAGTTTTTCAGGTGCTACCAGACTCCTATTTGTATTTTTTTTAATTTGCATAAGTATTAAAAATATGTCAAATTTTGTGGAAGCTGGTCAAAATATGGCATTGGTGATCAGCCATTTTGAGCTGCTTTCTGTTTGAAAATGTGGTCAACTGAGCTGAGAACCTGTAAATCTCCTAAAACTTGACTATCCGTTTTGATCATGTTAAACAGCATTTTGTTTAAAAATATAAAGATTATTTGATGTTTTCATTTTACTTCGAATGGCTCATTAGCACTGATCAAGGGATGACAGTAATAATAATAGTGTTACTTGTATAGAAACTTGCAGTTTTTTTCACTAGACACATCCATCAATTAAACAAGCAGTGCTAGAAACCAAAATTAATGAGAAAGATAGTGTGTTAATGAAATAATCATAGTATAATCAATTTGACTGTTAAAATTCTAAAAGCATTTCATGAAGACAGTGTGAATTCATAATTTACGTCGAAAAGTGATTAATAAAAACTGTATTTAATAACAAAGCTATTTGTCATCATTTACAACTTAAGCGCAAAATTAGTCACATTGTGGTTCATGTTGTCATAATAACACAGATGAATACATTTATTTTGAAGACCTTCTTTTCCTCTATAAAGAGGCTACAATTTATTCACCTTCTTTCAGAAAAGGAAGTTGCATTTATTTGGCTTTGGCTGTCCTCAGACTACAACTAGGAATTATTTTACTATATGAAATCTCTCAAGAAATACCTCAAGTGGAAACCTCCCCTTCTAAGGGGATTGGAAGTGACCATGCCAGTATGGAACAGGTCATGTTAACTTTTTCCCTCACCTTGGCGCCTCCTCCAGTCATGTGATATAAAATTGCCATCTAGAGTACCAAGCAGGGTAACATAAAACATGAAGTAATACAGAAGAAATATTAAGGCCTAGATAATATTGGTGATAAACAAGTCTTTGAGGCCATACAACAAGTTCTATCATCTTAGGTTTTCTCATCTTAAACATCGTATCATCTTAGATTTTAAGTCAGTTTTTTTGTATTCCCTCCTTGTTTCTCCACTTGTTCATAAAGTATAATATGTAGGGAACCAGGCGCCGGGGGGGAGGGGTGCGGGGGCACAAGGTGCTTGGTGTTGTACAAGGTCCTGCATAGGCAGAACTGCTGTTTCTGCTTGTGGGTTGCAGGTTTCAAGCCTTTTGTGTCTATGAACATGAGGACCAGAACTTTGCTTTTATTTTTTAAAAAGTAAACCTTTGATTATCATTATTCTTTGTAACTGCACTAAAGCACATTGAAGTGTTTACATATCTGTGTACCTTAACTGCAGGAAAGTATTGCTGTATATAATGTTGATTGATAGGCATTATTAGGCATTAAAATAAGTAAATAATAAGTAAGTAAATAAAATTAGGATGGTCAAGTCTCAGTATGTGATAGGTCTGGAGAAGAGATTATATATACAATCGTATTAATTTGGTCTCGTTGCATTTTGAAAAAGGACCTCGGATGCTATGTTTTGTTTACTGCCTTCAGTTTTAATTGCTGCTTGAAGACAGCCAAATTAGCAGTTAAATGTATTTAATTATCCAATCCTCTTCCAGGCATGATCCCAACTGAACTGCAGCAACTCTGGAAAGAAGTGACAGGTTCTCACACAGCAGAGGAGGTTGTAAGCAACAACCACAGCAGTTTGGATCTATCTACAACGTGTATCTCTTCCTCAGCATCTTCTAAGACACCCTTAATAATAAACCCACATGCCTCAACCAATGGACAGTTATCAGTCCACACTCCTAAAAGAGAGAGGTACGTGCTATTTTCATTGACTTCTGTCCAAAGAAATATTTTTTTTTTTACGGTGGAGGTAGTTGCATGAAGGCCTGCTTGGTTATTTTGCTGAGACTTTAGCTTTTCATATGTTAAACAGTAGAAATGAAAGCAAAATTGGCACAGGAGGTCTTGTGATCTGAGTGTATCTGCGATGGTTTAATTCTTGGAGCTTTGAATATGGTCTTGAGACATAAACATCTTTACCGATATTCTTAAGGTAATGAGGAACCTTGACTTACTGTCACTCTTTAAAAAAAAATGCTATCTGTTATGTCTTTGACCTTGGCCAACATGTTTTTGTCCACATAAGTGGTCTGAATTAATGTATACAGATATAGCTTAATCTGTGGGTCTTGAATTAACAGTACCCTTTTAAATCTGTTAAAGTAAATGCCTGTGATTATAATGGGAACTGCTGAAGCATCTGTGATGTGCCATTATGTTTGGCCATGTGAGCCTGTATCCAGTTTTAGCTGCTTCAGTGATAGGTTGGCGCTTGCCAGTAATTTCTGTCGTTTTCAAGGGAGAGAGATTTTGTCTGATTCTCCCCTCCCACTGTAGACCTTCAGCTTTCCCTTCACGTTGTTCCTGGACTGGGACGGGGGTCCACTATAACCATTGGAGCAACATTTGGGACTACATCAGGAGGTGGAGAAGTCTTCCTGTGCTGACAGGAGGCTTTTGGTGGGTACCTAGCCAGTGTATAAACCAGACAGTTGACTTTTATTATGTTTGCATACATTTTATGTAATTCTTACCTCCATCAAATTCTGCAAGCTCTCTTGTTCTCTGTTTTTACTCACCAAACTTCATCTTCAAAGATATACTTTATGCTTGGGGGGCTGAAATATTTTCCTTTTTATTTTTCTGTTTCCCTCAAAAGTAGTGTGGTGAGCGCAAAGTTTTTTAAAGACTATATAGATAAAAGATAGGGGGTTGTTTTTTTGTTTTTTTTTTCAACAACAGCATTGGCTAAAAAATACTGGAGAGGTGTAGGGTGCTAGAAATGGCCTTTATATTTTTGCTGCGCTTTCTCTGTTCCTCAAGAGAAAATAAACAATTAGAAGCTTAAGCTAGAGTTGCATTTGTTTGTTCTTGATGGCATTTTCAGTAATTGTATGTTTCAGTATTTGCCAGTTCATGTTCTGATATGCAAAATGAACAGGCTTCCTACATTTTGCATCTATATTTCTTAAGGACGCAAGTATCCAGTATCCTGTTTCACAGTATCCAACCAGTTGCCATGAAGGGCCAATAGATAGGGCATTGTGTCCAAAGTCTTTCTTAATGCTGCTTCCTAGCACTGGTATTCAGAGGTTTACTACCTTGGAACATGCAGGTTTTTTTTCAGTCATCATGGCTAGTACAGCCACTGATCGACTTATCCACCAGATATGCCATCCTTACTATATCCATTAGCAGTGACATAATAGGTCAGTGTGGATTTGAAGTGCATTTTGTGAGTGTCACTTAGAAATAAATTTGCAGCCCCACAAAAAATAGTGTATCACTGTTTCAGTTTCCAGTGTTCTTGTTATCTCCTCCCTCTTAGCCTTTAACCTGACCTTAATATTAGGGTTCTATAATGTCTCCATACTTCTTTTGACTGAACTGTGATCTTTCTTGGTTGTTATGATTAGGTTTGGGGGAAGCAGGGTTTACAGGGGCTTCTAGGTATTTCCTTGGTTTTCTTCTTTCTTACTAGCTGCTCCTTGTGTTACATTATGTTAATAATTATAACATACAATATGATATGTATGTATAATATAGCCTGAGAAATGTTTTGTCATACAACCCGGGGTCAGGTGGGTATCTGCTTTCAGAAACAGTACCTGTAACAAGCTTTGTTGATTTGTGTAGAGTTGGCTCAGCCCTTTGGAGTTAAGGCAGTTATCTTTTAGAGCAGGTCGGTGAAGAAACATTTATGCTTCTGTACTGAGAAGAATATCTTTGACTAAAACGAAGTTGGACTAAAATAGGAAGGGAATTAATTTGTTAATTACTTCCACATTCTAATAATGGGAAGGGTTTCCCCTCTCCCCCTTTCCTGGCCATAGTGTTTCCTAGTCAACTGATTTGAAAGCATGTTGGTAAGACAAGTACATAAGCACATCTTGTGTCTTTCCTATAGTAAGAAAACAAAGCTGTCATGTATAGATGTAAAATACATAAGAGTGTTCTTAAAAATTGAGACATTATCATATATAGTGTCTGTTACTTACGCTGGGAGGACTTGGTCCTGGTTTTTGTTGGTGTACATTTGTGCATGTCTGTCAAATGAAATATGTTTGTTGTAGCACCAGAAGACAGGGTTTCTGTAGAGGATGAGATATACTAAAAACTGTCATGGCTTCTTCCAAGTTGCAACAGAAAGACTGAATTTATGATCTTGGCAGTTTGGGTGTCTGTTGCACATGTAGGTCTTCCTTTTTACAGGCATTTCTATCCTATATTGGGTTGTTTTGCTTGTGACATATCTGGTATATTTTAAACCCATATTATGTGAGAACAGGTTTGGTGTTCTGGTTAGTGTGTTGGACTAAACTTTGGGAGACCTAGATTGAAATACTTACACTGCCTTGAAAGCTCACTGCATTAGATGCTATGAAACAAAGACAAATAGCTACCAGATGTGGGTTTCTTGGCTAGCTGAATTTGTATACCAGTTTTGTGTGTATTCAAGGAAATGTTTTTAAACAGTATGTTGATATTAAAAGACATCCTGCTAAATAAAGCTTCTGTCTGAAATGCTGAACAGCTACTATCAGATTTATAAATAATCTCACTCTGTTAATTTTTGTGATTGTCTTCGCCCCCTATGGCAGCCATTTTGTGGTTGTAGCTACCACCTTCTGTCAGGCTCGGATAGGATGAGGTCTGCTGGGATAGACCTTATCGTTAGGGTTTTTTTTTTAATCACTGTTTCTGCCATAAACTCAGGGTAACATCTCCCCTATATATTCAAGCCATGCCCACATCCTCACAGCAACCCCACTAAAATAGATGCTTATGATGAAGAGTTTGGATTTATATACTCCCTTTCTCTCCTGTAAGGAGACTCAAAGGGGCTTACAATCTCCTTTCCCTCCCCCCCCCTCCACAACAAACACCCTGTGAGGTGGATGGCCTGAGAGAGCTCCGAAGAACTGTGACAACCCTAAGGTCACCCAGCTGGCATGTATTGGAGTGCACAAGCCAATCTGGTTCCCCAGATAAGCCACCACAGCTCAAGTGACAGAGCAGGGAATCAGACCTGGTTCTCCAGGTTAGAGAGCACCTGCTCTTAACTACTATACCACTCTGACTCTATCAAGAAGAAGAAGAGTTTGGATTTATACCCAGTTCTCCAGATCAGAGTCCACCATTCTTAACCACTACACCACACTGGTTCTCTTATTACTCAGTGACCTGCTTTAGTCGCTGTGCATGTGTGCTAGGATAACTTTCTAGTAACTGTGTTCCAACGGATTGCTGTTTTACTGATCAGACTGGTTAACCTAGAGTGGTATTTGTCTTCCTCCAGAACATGTATAGAAAGATCTTACTGAGATAATTGAATTGTTTTCTTTGTCTCAAAGATGTACTTGTATTAGCTTATAATGATGAGGTTTGCTTACTTAGATGATTATTACAGATGAGTCTTCTGCAGCCAGTGACATCTAGAACATGTTGGCACAGCATGAAGAAGATGGTAACTGAGTTTCTTTTTCATTCTCCCTAGCTCTGCCTCTTCTTGCTGCCATTATGGTGACAGTTGTTCCCTATGACAACAATTTCATTAGCATTATTAGTTGCAAAGCAAGGGAGATGGGAAAGAGGTCAGATTGCCTCTTCCCTTCTTTCTGTTGTTCATCATCCTCGTTTTGTTTGGCCTCTGTTACAGAGGCCCAGCATGGCCAAATGTCCATATCTTGAAGGGATTGGAGTGTTACCCATAATTCTGGGGTCTGCCCCTTTAGAGTGGGGAAATTAGCAAAGGGCAGACATTGGTTAATGAGAGATTGGGCAAGCTTGGAATCTTGGTTGCGAAAGTTTACACAGAATTGCTTTAGCAAGAAATCTGCAGGAGAACTTGTGGAAGTTTAACAAGTTTTATTAAAAGAAAAAATACAAGCACACAGTAATCAAAGAAGCAGAACACACACACATACACATACACACAGAGTCCTAGGATATATGTAGAGTTGAGTGGACAAGTTTGGAAAAGTGGAGTCAATTGTGGGGAAGAGTTATACCACCTTATGTTAGAGTAGAATGATCCAGTGAACAGAGCTTAGCATCCTGCACTAAGTTCTGGTAGAAGACGAAGCAACATGTGTGGGACAGTATCAACAGACAGAGAGGTGTCCAGAGATATTCAACACTGAATGTTTGGAGAGGGGGCCCTCGGGGTTATGCAGAGCTGCCCTTAATTTCCCAAGACAAAGGGAAGTCTTTCCTTTCCAGGGAAAGATGAGAGAAGGGATCAGCTTGAGCGGTGATGCTCAAGTTGATGTGTGTAGTACTTAGAATTAATGTTGGGCACTTAAACTAATGGGCTGAGCCAGGGAGTGCCTGAAAGTGGCTGGGAGCTGACTCAGTCACAGCTGTAAGACAATGGGAATGCAAACAAGGTGGTCTTTGGTGAGAAGTTAGTCAGAGAAAGAAAAGATTAGTGTTGTGCTGCAGGAGCACCTAGAGCAGGGGTAGGGAACCTGCGGCTCTCCAGATGTTCAGGAACTACAATTCCCATCAGCCCCTACCAGCATGGCCAATTGGCCATGCTGACAGAGGCTGATGGGAATTGTAGTTCCTGAATATCTGGAGAGCCGCAGGTTCCCTACCCCTGACCTAGAGCAATCACATTCGCAAGTTCTTTGTTTCAGCGAAGCAGGCTGGGGGTGGAGCTGGGGGTGGAAACCGGCTTCCACCACGGAAGTCATTGTTTTAACTTAATTCCTTTAGGAAGGGAGTGAGGCAAATATTTTGCAAGGCAGATATGGGTGAAGGCAAGTCCAGACAGGTTTTATGTCCTTGTGGGTACACTAGTCAATGCAGAGAATGGGCACTGCACGGCTAGGTACCCCAAGGCTTGGCAGGATGAGTAGAGAGACTGTTTTATAAACAAAGCCCCACCCACCCACTATGGGTCAGTCTGGTAACAGGATTGTGATGACTAGCTTTGATGCAAGCCTATTATCACATAGGAGGGACTTCTTGAGATTTCCACCCTGTCACATTCCATGCTGTTGTTCTCAGCGCACTTTCACGCATGCAGAATAATGCACTTTCAATCCACTTTCCATGCACTTTGCAGCTCGATTTTACTGTGCGAAATAGCAAAATCCACTTGGGCCCCTTCCGCACACGCAAAATAATGTGTTTTCAAACCACTTTCACAACTGTTTGCAAGTGGATTTTCTATTCCGCACAGCTTCAAAGAGCACTGAAAGCAGTTTGAAAGTGCATTATTCTGCATGTGCGGAATGGGCCTTGGAAACAATTGTGAAAGTGGATTCAAAGTGCATTATTCTGCGTGTATGAAAGTGCCCTAAGGTTCCCTGGCCATTGTGACTTTTCAGGGTTTCCACCTAGACATTGGAATAGGGAAAGTCATATTGTGTTTTTGATTCATTAGATCCAAGCCATCATTTTTCTGGGTGGAAGAGAAAGGTGATTCATGTGGTATTCTTCTTTGAGATGGGAAGTCAGCCTCGTGATTATCTTGATAGATCTACACAAGTTTCCAGGATCTCAGTGAAATTTGTCTGCGCAAAACTGCAGTATAAGCATTGGATTTGCTTTTAGTAGATGCTTCTCCTCTTGATGGTTTCTGACCTGAATCTCTCATATTGTGAAAGGTGAATCTTATTTTCAGGAATTTAAAAGACTCATAAATGTTCAGTTTAGAACCTCGTAGATGTTCAGCTTAGAAACTTGTAGGGATGTGGCTCAATTCCACAGGGCCTGCAAGACCGAGATGCTCCACAAGGCCTATGGTTGTGGCAGCCACAGCTGCATCTTAGCTGGCTTCCTTCCCCCCATCTTCTTTGTTTCTTCAGTTGTTTGGTTTTGAGTTTTGTCTTCCTTTGTGGTTTCCCTCCCTCACTGATTGGCTAACCTGTGTCATGTTAAGTGTGATAGGGCACAGAATGGATTTTAAAATTCAGTAATATTTAAATTGCATTATCTATATTATGTATTTTACTGAGTATATTTTTTTAACTGCTAGCTGTCTGAGCCTAACAACAGTCGGTAAAGGGTGGGACATAAATCTAATAAAACTTAAAAAAATAAATATTGCATTTGTTTGTGTGAATGTGGAAACTCCTTAAGCGACTTATAAAGCAGGGTTAAAATACTGCCTCTTGAATTATTCCTTTTCAAATCTGTATCTAGAACATGCTGGTCCTTTTACAGTTTTAGATGCACTTTAATGTGGCAGACTTTAAAAAGCATTTGCTTAGGAAGAAAGTCGCGGCACAATTCTCTATTGTATTAGGCTGAAGCAGAAAGTACAGCTGAGCCTCTCGTGAAACTAATAAATACACACTTTCTTTTATTATACTGTCATTATAGTATAGCTAGAATGATGCTTAAAATTCCTCTTCAGATCCATCAAAATATAAAAAGGTGGGTGTCTCAAGAGTGAAGAGGGCAGTTGCGGCGGGTTCCTTCTCTTTGGTGTATTTGAAGTTGGCACCATCCATTTGCAGCCGAGCGCGATTGAATTACCTCTTTGTCCATAAGAAGACGAGGAGAGTAATGCACGGAAGAATGCTGACGGAGGCACTTAAGATTTCTGTTTGCTGTCTTGCCAGGCAATGTGGTGCCTGCCTCGATGTCATATGACACATAAAACTCTAGCTGTTTAGATGCTTCTCTCTAGCTTTCTTTTTGGGAGAGAAAAACCTTCGCCTAAGTTCCTTCATGGTCAGAACAACCCATGAAAAGGACAAAGAAAAGTGAATTGGGCCCGAAGGTGCGGTGTATTTGAAACTTACGCAACAATTCCAAAAGGGTCACAAGCTGTTTTAATTTGGGGGGGGCTTGTTTGGAATGTCAGTCAGCAATGTCCTAAAATTCAATTTATCAACAATTACTCCTGGACAATATTTGCTTGGACAGTATTTCAAAGTCACAAGCAATAGAAGCAAAACATTTAGGAGCTGTTATTGAACAGTCTGGAAACAACTACTTTGCTGAATAAAATTGAGTTTGAAGGACAATAAAAATTGGAGAACAGTAGCCATGCCCCCTAGTGGCAGATTCCCTAACAGGATTCTTTTGCCCCAGTCTTCAGACTATATTCAGGCTTCCTTCTCTTCTCCTTAAGCTGTGTTCTTCACTCATCACTTCATCCTACAGTAACTTCTCAGGTGTCACCATAGTGTTGAATCGATAGTTTGTCGTTCTTTAGCACACCATTACAGGTGGCAAACTGAAGTAGAGAGAGCAGCAACTTGTCTGTGTCAAACTGAAAATCCATGCTGGAAAAATGAGCCCCCTCCACCATTTTTACCCCACAAGTCTCCAGATTTGTGATCAGGGAGGCATTCTCTAGGGTTCTGGTTTTGCTTGGGCTAGGCTCAGTAACCCTGAAGTGTAGGTTGGCACTATCAGCATTTTATCCGAGAATATCTGTGGATGCAGGTGAGTTGCTCGATGCCATGTTCCTAGAGAGGAAGGCTACCTTCCTCCTACCCTTCCCAGATACTTGCTATAGTAACTGGGAGTATGAAGTTCTTTCCCCCCCAATCCATATGCCGCAGAAGCTGTAAACCTATCCTGTAAAAGCAAAAACCGGCTTTCACGGCCTGATTCAGCTGGTTGTGGTGGGTTTTCCAGGCTGTGTGGCTGTGGTCTGGTGGATCTTGTTCCTAACGTTTCGCCTGCATCTGTGGCTGGCATCTTCAGAGGTGTATCACAGAGAAAAGTTTTGGATACCACCTCCTATCCACTTAGCAACCAGATCAGTGGTTTGCTTTTATTTTTAAGCTGTCTTTGTTTATAGATCCAAAAGTACATGATGTACAGTCTGTTGACAAATGTTTTGCACTCTCCCCTGTGTGTTTTCCTCTGTCCAGCCATATTTGTCCTACAAGTTGGTTTGCTTCTGTCTGGTGCATTTTTACTATCTTTGTGCCTAGTTGTTGTTTTACTCCTGCTGGTATACCAATAGCAGAAGTGCATTCACTGTCAATATAAACTGGGATGTTCTGGAACAAGCAGACTTCTTGTTTGGGCATATCCATTTACTGATGTAGTTTCATTCCAGTCAATCTTAAAGATTCTTATTAACAAGAATTGCGTATAACCGTTTTGATAGATTCTTGGATATTTATTTATTATATCTTAGCCTCCCCTTATTTATCAGGGCTCAGAGTGGCTTGCAGCCCCATCTAAAGGGGGGTGCAAATTGTACCATGGAAGCGGCCACTCCTGCAACAGTGGATTCGCCCTCCCTGGGGGGCCCGTGTCCACTCCTTGGTGCAGCAGGGCATGGTTGGGGTGATCCCAGGGATGGAGCCAACACTAGACGGCTTCCAATTGGGTTTGCCTCAGTTATGCTGCGGCCCCGGCTCTTGGGCCTATGCCACCCTTTTGGATCATGTAAGTCCATAGAGCCTAATGGAGGGCTCTCCAACTGCAGTGTGTTTTTTTCCTTTGTTGTTTGCCTCCCCATGCCGCTGGAAATCCCTCTTGGAGGAGGCGGGGCAGTGCCATTGCTGTGGTTCTTCCCACCCCCGGGGCTTTGAATGGGGCTGTTAAAATCTTTAGCATCATCTTTTACATGGAGACCTTTGCGATTGACTGACCAACTTGCAGAATTGCTGCATATTGACAAATACAAGCTACAATGTTAGAAGAAGGTGGAATGTACAGGATTTTAAAAAAAAGATTGGCTCTGTCCTTGCGTGGACACAACATTTGCCTCGTGCAATATTTGCCTGCATTTTTGAAGTGGATGCATTTGTCATCTCCAAACAGGAGCAGTTTTGAACAGACATACATGTTTATGCATGTTAATTCTTGTAAATAACAGTTTATGTACAGCACCATCAGAGTTTCATAAGCACCAGAACAGGTCCATACATTTTTTAAAAAAACTTTCTCTATTCATCCAGGGCGGGGAGACAAAACAGGGCAGGGGAAAGAAGCGCAACATGGAACAAATATGCACAAAAACACACACGCTTAAGGGCTTTGTTTCAGTTGGGGTTGAGAAGAAGAAGATAAGGCTGCCTTCATGGCAGTTTTGGATTTTGCTGCAGCAACTTGAGGTGAGGATCTCTTTATGCTTTCAGGACAGGTGATGTGAGTCAAATACCAGGCTGTGCGCCTCAGCTTGCATTAAAAGGGCTACTGTTTTAATCATCTGTGACAGAAAGGGTTACGGTTTTCTCCCAGGAAGCAATACAACTGCAGCCAGAAATAACATGTTAATGCTTGCACTCCCCCTTTTAATTGTTTGTTTTGTTTCCCTACTGATGCGTCTTGCATCTTCTCTTTTGTTCCACTTTGCACCCGGGTTTTGTAAATAGCCGTGGTGGCAGCGGCGGCAGCTCTGGGCCTTGGCGCACGGCAATCTGTTAAGGAGATAAATAATCTGCTTTGGCGTGACACTCCCACTCTCCTCTTTAATTTGTCTTACACGAGGAAAATTATAATTAAATCATCCAGGGTAAACCCTTGAGTACGGGGAGGAGAGAAAAACACACACACTTTGGTAAAGATTGCCAGTGGAGACCAACTTCCCTGTTGTGCGGAGTGGAGACATTTATCAATATTCAACACTATTAAAAGGAGAACATTTTTGTGCAATTTGTGAGGCGGATGCCAAAGCTCAAATCAAGGCTTGTTAAGCAGCAATGGGCAATTCAGCATGGTTAGCATTCTGTTCTGACAGCGTGTTTTCCATGCTTGGATTTTGCTCAGACAATTTAATAATGTTTGTTGTGCCGATTATATACATGCGTGTTAACTCGCTCGATGTAATACCGGTAAATGTACCTCAGTCGTTTCTGCCCTCAGGGAAATGTTTAGCTTATATGCACTTGCGTTCACTAAGGATAAGCAAAAGTGAGACCAGCCACTAGCCTGCAGATCTCGGCTTTTGGTTCTCTGGGATGGAAACTCAGCAGAAAGTCATAAATTGTACAAAAGCGGTGCAGCATTTTTTGAAAATTTATTTCAGAATGTAGATCTGGCTTCATTGAGTCTGTGCAGAGTGACTAACAATATGCATAAGTTAAAGTGCAACAGACCTGTAATAAAACCATACTCATCGTTGCACAGAGATAAGGCAAAATATGCTAAATTCTCTTCAGTACAGCTATACCAGATCTTTTGCCCTGTTAGTTGAAAGGCCCAGTTAGACGAGCTTGTAGAAATAGTAGAAGGGAGAGGGCACAGTTTAACTGTCTCCAGCAAACTCTGATAGGGCTGCCAACAGGGAAGAGACTGGTCTTCATCTTAGCCATGCCAAACCTACTTGGCCGAACAGCTTCTCTGCTCAATTCCTTTTTAATGCATTGTGGATGAAAGACCATCTCAGTTTTCTCTCTTCTAAAGCAATAAAGGAATTGGGAGGGGGGGAATGTCTGCCATTTTGAATAAGAGGTTCGTTTCTTCCTTATTTGAAGAGTGAACTTTCTGTTCATGCCAAATGATGACTCACATCACTAAGGGTAGGACAAGGTTGCCCAAGCTGATGGTCACAATGTTTCTCTCATGTTCTTAGGGGGGAGGTCAACTTAGCTTTATCACTTCTACAAGCTGCCTAAAATTAACCAAGAATGTCCAGATGGTCGGCTAGTGAAGTTTCAAAACGACTGTGAGTGGAATAGTTACCCCTGAAGAACTGAGGGCTTCCTCAAACTCCTCCATATCAGGCAGAATATCATACCTTTCCAATTCCAGTCAAAGGGTTCCAGTTACAGCTCCAACTGAACCTTTGTAGGCTTCAGAGCAAAGGAGGCCTTGAAAGTTATGGGTTTTTCAGAACCAAATATTTCCCTCCTGAGACTATACTAGGATGAGTGTCATGAAAGTTCAAATAAGGAAGCTTCAGTGTGGTATTATACACACACACAAAAAAACCCAAAACAAAATCTTAGTGTTCATTTTTGTTGTGCCAGCTCTTACCTTTCATAAGCCAGTTTCCATAGTCTTTGGGTGAATGGGTTTCATTTGACTAAAGTCATTAGTTTTGAGGGCAATGACTTGAAATTCATATGCTGCTTCAAAATATGACCGGTGGACTGTAGCCCCACATCCCATAGTTATTGCTTTCTGTATTGCTCTCTGTGGTTCCTGGTTTTGTAGAAATATGCAAAAGCAAGTAAAATCTCCTAGAACTGACTGTTGGACAAGCCAAAGGGTCACTTCCTTCCTTCCATCAGTTGCCAAACATGCACCCTATGTGGAAGGAATAAGACTTCTAAGACTGGAAATGATTCTTTGACTTTTTTGAAAGTGAGATAGTTTGGAACTGCTCGGCAGAGTAGTATCAAGATGAACAGAAGAACAACTAAAAGGACATTGGTAAATCCACTGGGTTGAACGTATGTTGAAACTATTGGTAATCATCTTACAGACCAATCCAAAAACGGGGGATAGATGGAGAATGGCCAGGCATGACCGCCTCCAAAGAGGTGTGTGGAGGTACAGCAAAACAGACAGAACTTGCTGTCCCTTCTGCAAGCGCCGTATGCAACCCAATAGGCTTCACTTGCCTTTTTAGTGGCATGAGTCTGTGCCGGCAACAGGGGACTGGGGAAGCCTGAGGAAGCCGACTGGAGTCAGCTCCTTCCCCAGGGATGCCCCCACTGGCACCAGCGTGGGCAGAAACAGCATTTGTGCCTAGGCAATGTGTAGCTGCACATCCTACCGGCACGGGCCTAACTACCTCAGTGCAGCATATATTCTACTTATGTCATGTGGAGAGGCATTTATACCAGTGATGAGGTCACACTAGTTTCACATCCCTTCCCTCCCTTTCAGTATCTCTCTCACACACTATCTTTTTCTAGCCTACCTTTAGCAGTTGTATCTTTGAAAAACTCCAGCAAATCTGTTACACCTGGTGCCTGCCTCGTTGGTCCTTGTTGAAGCTTTCCAGTGTGTTACAATGTTAAATCCTGCAAAATTGTTCCATTTCTTTTCCCCCACCCCCATTGCATCCCCAGGTGATGTTCAGCTAACCAGTCTATAATTGCTTGTTACATCACATGACCATTCTTTGGATGAGGGCCTTTAGGTTTGTCACTTTCTGATTGTCAGGAATTTGACCTGACACTTGAGAAATTCTGAATTGCAATGGTTCACTGGTTTTAGGTCAGATGCAATAATGATCAGTTATCCACTTTTGTGTATTAAAGTGGTATATCTAAAGGCACTTGGTGAGTCTTGGCAGGCGCAGAACATATTATTTTCTAAATTTTAGCATATGTATTGTTTTATACCTCCATCTGACCAACAGATATCTAAGTGTTCTGTATCTTGCCACCCTTTTCTTGCCAGTAGGATACTTACATATGTCTGTAATATCACTTCAGAGTGTTTTTGCATACCGATTTTCTGCTGATACTTGTGCATGAGCGTATCCTGATTCTAGAACCAGTGCTGTAAACAAGCCTTGCTGTCAAAATGCTTCGAGTCTAATTAAATCATGTCCCCTTTCCTGTTCACAAGCTAGCCAAAGTGAAGCGCTTTTAAGCCTTATTCATTTCATTTGAGGAAATGGAAGCATATGCTTTACTCGTTCGGTGAAATCAGTGTCCTCTCAAATGCTTAATTATGACTGAGTCGTGAAAAGGAGCTCACACTCTTCCCAAAGTGTGGGAATTAATATTTCTCCCATCTTTCTTTGAATGCAACTGAATTCTCCCACCCCACCCCACCCCACCCCACCCACCCTTTTTTTTGGCTGTGTCGGAGATATTAACTGTTCCAAAAGAGCAGGGCAGCCAAAAAAACAGACTAACCTCTGAATCTGGATTGAGGATGACTAATAACCATTGGACAAATGTCAGGAAATAGAGGAAGTAGTTTAAGTGATATCCATGAGGTTATTTACTCTTCTAAGGATGTATCATTTAGCTGGGTAGAGGCTATATTGCATGACACATTCTCTGTTAGGATATAATCCTGATCCTAAGCCTCCCATCAGGTTTTAACAGAGCATTGTTCGTTATAGCCTTAACCTCAAATATGCTGACTACCAAGTATTAATAAGCAAGGTAAACATGATCCATTATGCCAAAGGTTAACATCGAGATGGGGGGGGGGGGGGGTTTAAAGGGCACCATTTGTCTTAGGTGTAGGAGAACGTTTATAACTATTTTTCTTTCTTCCGTTTATTATAGTTTTCATTTCCTTGTCCTCTTTTATGCCTGAGAATAATTCACAGTTCTCTTTTTGGGTTGATCTGAAAAGTTGGGACTAGTAACCTTTCCCTTCTTCCCTTCGTTCTCACCCAAATATTTGTAATGTATCCAATGATGTCTTGTTAATTTTCAGGAGGTTTTATCTGTCCCCTCATAGTAATATGCCCCTACGTGATTAGGTGTAAGCCTCCGTTTAGTTGTGCAGTGTAGAAGTTTTAACAATACTCTTACATTGCAGTGGGTCCTGGAATGATTGTTGACAAAATTGTTTACCCTGCTGGATGGCTGCTGAAATGTCCGGTCTCCACTGTCACATTTTGTACAGGGCAAAATGAGTTTATACAAAGGCATCTGGGATAGGAAAAGCAAACCGTGCATCATTAAGTGCATTCTCATTAGAGCAAAAAGAAAAAAAACTCACAGAAGGAAGCAGTTCTTTTGCCTATTTGTTGCTGTCTGTTTCTGACTGTGAAAAACAAAGGAGAGAACCATTCCTTTGGGAAAAGGGTCTTACGAGCAAGAGAGGCTTGTTTGAAAATAAAATAAAAATGTATCATTGTGTGTGTGTGTGTGTATTCACAAGTGTGTTGAAGCTAATGTTCTGATGGCTCCTTAAATGCCATTTCAAATCCAGAGCACAATTTTCCACAGCACAGGTGGTACTAATATAGGACAGTCCCCTAGGCACTTGTCGCCAAGAGTTGTACAGCTTGTTCAGTGTCTGCGTCCATATGGCAGTCTGTCCCATTCATAGAAAGACATTGTAGCCGTGCCTGTGGGTGCTGTGGTCAATGTAGTGTGAAAAGTGGATTTTTAACTCTCAGCAGCCTATGCTGGGCACCGTGTTTTATTGCAAACTCCAGGTTGTGTGCAATTTTTTAATCACCAGGCAAATGCCTGAATATTGCTGGTAGTGTCTTTTATTTTTTTTAAAAAAATGTGGGGGGTTTTCCCCCCTTTTCGGTGTGTGTGCCCTTTGTAGTGCTTAAATTGGCAGGCATTGTAATTTTATTTTGCGGTCCAGTGCATGGTTACCTGGAACTTTCATCTTCAAAGCAACCTCAGATTATTTATGGGCACGCTATATGTGATGGGGGAGGGGGTAGCTACATTTTATACATGACATGGTGGTACGTAAAGCAGATGGTAGGTAAATAATTTTTGCAAGAAAAGGGGAACTCAAGTGAAGGGGAAGTGAATCTTGCTCCCACCCTGCGTTCTGGCCCTTCAGGCACCTGGCTGTTAGCTCAGCTACAATACTGGAAGCAGGCTGGGCGAGAAAAAAGAATGGTTGAAGATGTGGACACTTAGGGGAGAGAGGGGCCAGTGTTAGCTACTCTCACATTCATGTACTGTTTTGTTGTAAAAAATTATATGCACCCCTGTTTTATATATGAAAGCATAACACTCCCCATCCCATCTCATCTGCTCCTTATTCCATGACTGAATTCCTCTCGAAGCCCAACAGTAACCAGAAAGTAATGATACTTTGGTACATTCCGGAAGCTTCAGATTTTGCTTAGTGTTACACAGATGGCTCTCATGTATGGCTTCCAGTGAAATGATAACTATTTCACATTCTATGAAATCCATGGGCTTAAAAGGATGTAATTCTTCCTCAGACTGCCTTGTTAGTGACCACAATTAAGGAACTGGGGGTAATAGAGAATGCGAGTCGTATAACCATGGGCTCAAGACCATGGTTAACCAACAATTGCCATTTCTTCAAGCATCACTCGGTAGAAGTAGTTTCAGTTGAACTTTTGTGGGATAGTAGATAATTTCCGAGGTTAGAATTTTTAAAAAAATTCCTGTGACCAACATTAACTTCTTTTTGAGAATGAGGGAGAAACATTTACATTTTGCTTCTTTTCAGCTTTGAGCTGAATTGTGAGCTTGACAAACCTCTAGAATGTGTCTCATTATTCCTCGGAGAAACACTTTGCGGGTGGGACAGCGAGTCCAGCTGTGGACTGAAGGAAACATATTCAAGTGAGATTCTTCCGAAGAGCACAGAGGATATCCTTTTAAAAACCGCGAAAAAGGTTTTTAAGCATTGACAAAACAGCAAAATTGGAAGGTTGCTCCTGTATCCCACATTATCATTCTCGTGCCAAATGTTGATCTACGTTCGCATGATTATTTGTTATGCTGTTTGGATAAACACAAACAAATATAAAGCACAGCACCTGCAATAGCATATGATATTTACACTACCTGTATGATTCAGCTGGTTTTCCTGAGGAAACAGAGAGGCTTGTGTCCTATGGAATTTGAGTGCTTTTTATAATGTGCAAGTGAAGGAAAGCATGGCACACACCTGCTTGAATGGAACAGCTTTGCTATAAAAAAAAATTCCCCCTTACCCCTTTAATTTGCATTACTGCGGGGCGGGGAACGAGAACTGGTTATTTTGCAGGAGTGAAAATTGAGAAAAGCAATGGCCGATTCTCATGCCCTTGGAAAATGGTAGGACTTCCCGAAGAAGAAAAAGAGAAGAGTTTGGATTTATATCCCCCCTTTCTCTCCTATAGGAGACTAAAGGGGCTTACAATCTTCTTTCCCTTCCCCCCTCACAACAAACACCCTGTGAGGTGGGTGGGGCTGAGAGAGCTCCGAAAAGCTGTGACTAGCCCAAGGTCACCCAGAACAATCCATGTTAGTGAAACAGAACAATCCATGTTAGTTTCTGTGTGTTGAGGCTGCTATGTAGTCCTGCCAAACAACCTTCATTTTTTTCCCAAGTGGGGCCTGAATGGAATTCTTCCAGAAGTTGCATCTGATGATGGAGAATGGGCTCCAGTCAGTGGTGGATTTAGTCAGGGGTCTGCAACCTGCGGCTCTCCAGATGTTCATGGACTACAAATCCCATCAGCCCCTGCCAGCAGGGCCAATTGGCCATGCTGGCAGGGGCTGATGGGAATTGTCGTCCATAACATCTGGAGTGCCAAAGTTCGCCACCACGGCCCTACACTATTCCACTTGTGTGGCCCCTTCCAATCCCCTACCCTCATGATTAGAGGAAGATAGAAGAGTGTTTTAAACCAAACTGAGTAAAGACAATGATGATTGCTGAAGGAAAACTACTGAAGGGTTGTTTAGAGACTACAGTGCACTATGACAGCATGTATAAGAACGGCCTATGACAGTGTCAAAAATGTCATAGACCTATGCCAGAGGCCCCCTAGATTTTGAGACCCCAGGCTTCGCTCTGCCAAGCCTATAGGTAAATCTGACACTGGCTCCAGTACTGGAGTAATCCTGAAAAAATTGTACCCTTGAAAGACTTAAGAAGGGGACTTTTTCCTGTGCCTTTTGCTAGTGGTATTTTGCTTTTGACAATTTGACTTGGGCTCTTGCATTTGAACTATGGGCTTTAAAAAAATACCTTGTATGTGTGCAGACCAGTATAATGTCCACATAAGTGATTATGCTCAGGCTTACGCATACCACACAATAAATAAGATTATTCATTTTCTTAAGGTTCGGCATATGTTTTTTCTCTCTTTTTTTAAACAGCCATATTGAACCAAGGATAGAGACTTAGCTTTTCTTCTTTCTCTTTCTCTCTTTCTCTCTCATTGTCCTCAGAATGAATCATATATTCAAGAGCATAAGGCATTTCTGTGTTAAAGATCAGTGAGAAAAATGCACAAAATGTTGGTTTAATTAGAATAAAGTGATCCTGAGATACTGAATCAATCCAGCTTCATCTGAATAAATTAGAGAACTATGCAGAGAGGAATAAAATGAGATTTAACAAGGATAAGTAGCATGTAGTTCTGATAGGAAGTTGGAAATCAAAATGCATGTATAAAATGAAACCTCAGTTTGGAAAAAGTGATTCTACAAGACGGAGAAGATGAGAAAATACTGGGCTAATGTTACGTTCAGTGTTGATCAGTTGGTACATTTTAAAGTTGTTCTTCCCATTATAAAATGTTATAAGATACCAGTAAGGATGTTGAAAACAAATTTGAGTGGACGATATAAAAATCACTGGAGCAAATACTAAAATGATCACCTAGAATGATAACGGGTTTAAAGAAAGTAGGCTGCGATCCAAAGTGAAAGTGAATTAAATATTTGGAAACTAGGAAAATTCAGACCATGGAAACTGTGATGACATGAACAAATGTTAAAAAGAGAAGGAAGGAGAAATTAGAAATTAATTTGAAATGAAATAGCTAGAAAATACTGTATCTTATTATTTTTTCCTGCCAAAATACTGCACTTCTAATGTGGTGGGATCTTATGAAGAACTAGGGATTTAAGCAAGGCTTTGATAAGCAGAACAGAAATAAACTTGAAAAAAATTGTTGATATTGGGAATAATACTACTAATATTAACACTCTGTTAGTTTCTTATGAAACTGTCACTGCGTAGATTCCTGTAGATTTGGAGGGGAAGCCCGGGGAAGATGACATTTGGGGAGGAGAGAGGGCTTACCTGAGATGTGATGCCCCAGAGTCCCACCTCCAAAGGAGCCATTTTCTCCTAGGGATCTCACCTGTGCAGTTTGGAGATCAGTCATTATTCTGGGAGATTTTTCGGGTGCACCTATTGGCTGGCAACCCTAACTTTGACTGTAATGCTTTGATTTGCTAGTTCTGGTAGTTTCAGTATTGTAATGCACTGTACATGGAGACCACAGAAAATTGTCTGGAGGTTTGTTCAGTATGCTGGCCATGGGAATAGTATTCCACTAGTTTTACACACACACACACACACACACACACACAAACACACACACACACACACACAAACACACACACACACACAAACACACACACACAAACAAGATTGTTCATTGCCAGCTACAAGCCCCCTTTCAAAGTTCTGGTTGACTTTTGAAATGGCTTAGCCTCATTTGTCTTCTTTCAGAAACTGGTAAAAACATTTTTATTCTGCTAGATCTGTTAGAGTGAAGCTTTTGCTCGTTAAAGAGAGATTTTGTAGGTGTATCTGCTACTGTTTGGTGTAACTGTTTTGAACGATTTTTAATACTAGGGTTTTGCTTCATTTTGCACTACTTTGTGTATATCTATGGTAAATCAAGTGCAGATGAATTCCATTATTGGTTGGCTGGTAGATCTTACTGCAGAGTTAAGTAGGGGACCAGTTCTTTGTTACGATCCAGTAGAATGACTGCTGTTCCTATTTAGACTGGGTTGACACTAATCTGTAATTTGATCCTCTACACTTGATTACAGTCTATATGGCACCAAAGTATCTAAACCACTTCCAGTGAAAAGTGTTTGAGGTGATCTGAGGTGATGTAATGTGGTACATCTGTGGTGGCTCATGTACCGACACCAATTTATTTATTTTTATTTATTTATTATTTAAATTTATAGACCGCCCAATCCCCAAGGGGCTCTGGGCGGTGCACAACATAATCTATGTACAATATATAACAAGGGTCGCAATAGTGACCATATATACTAAAATTCGTTAAAACCATTAAAACCATGTAAACAGCTGTCAAAACAATCACAATAAAAATTCAGAACACTTTACTTAATTTTATCATTTCATAATCATAATTTGTTCATCACATAATTTGATAAAGCCAGAAATACTGCCATTATGGTTAGAGGCACATAAATGTGCTTTTTACCCTCTAGATTGGAGCCTGAAAGTTTTCCTTCCTTCCTTCCTTCCTTCCTTCCTTCCTTCCTTCCTTCCTTCCTTCCTTCCTTCCTTCCTTCCTTCCTTCCTTCCTTCCTTCCTTCCTTCCTTCCTTCCTTCCTTCCTTCCTTCCTGTTTTCATGAACTTTCTGGAATCAGCATTCTATCCGGCTTTTATGTGTACCATGAGGCAGGTTGCCTGTACCTGGAGTCATTAAGGGTGTAAGTTCACTATTCTGATTGCTGTGGGAATTGGCTCTGTTTAGCATATTGGCCATATTCTACTTCTGGGCCTTGTATCTCTTAACTTCAGCTGTGTTAACATTCAGAGTCCTGTGGACACTTCACTACTTTATCGTCTGCCTTCATTTCAGAAGGTCTTAAGCCCTAATGAAGCAATGAAGCAAATATCAATCTATATTAGAGCACAGTTTTTGCAGATGACCTCCAATTCTTCACATTGCAGTGGTCATCCACAAAGAGAGCAAACAATTTCTGTGACTGCTGTTTTTAAATTCTTCAAGTTGATATTGTCCTTCTAAGTAGTGTCTGCCAATAATAGCAATGGGCTCAGCCTCTTAAGAAGAACAAAGCTGGCAATCACTGGGCTTAAATTACCATCATTCCAATGGCAGGGTCTCTGCATGAATATGATATTCTGATGGGATGTGAAATCCTCTAATTAAACATGATTTTAGAACCAGAAAGAGTATAGAAAATGAGATGATGAGGATAATGGGCAAGAAAGGGAATGCATTTCAACAAAGAATGAATGATAGGCATACAAAAAGCATTGTGCCATCCTTTTCCTTGGTAGATTGCTCAAGCTTGCTGTTTTGAAACTGTTTCAAATAACACTTGGATTGAAGCTCTGTAAGTAAACTAACAATACAATGCACGGTCTTGAAAACTGGAGGAATGTTCTTATTAGCGCATTCAAAACATGTGGGTTATCCGGAAGGCCCCCCCCCCCCCCCCCCCCGGGTATTTTCCAGATCTCTATTTAAAGTCATCATCTCAAACCTTCTTCTCCTACTCTTGGAAGAGGACAGTGGTGACCAGAAAAAGTGCTTCCTTAATGATGGTGCCCAATTGCTTCTTTGAAACTCACCTGTTGCCTGCTCTATTAGTGTTTAGGCACCGTGCTGAGATACCTTTCTTCACCTAAATTTTTATCCGTCTCTGTTATGTATAATCCCATAACTGTTGTGTATATCCCTGCTGAGGCTTTTATGGGTTGCTTTTTTCATTTCTTTTATGCCTATCGTATTATAGTGTTGGTGGTTTTATCAGTCAGCTGATGGTTTTCACATTTATGTTGCACTAACAGGGACCCTCGAGGAATGTGCACTTCCTCTTTCTTGGCAGGGGCTAGTAACAGTTGAAAAGGAGGAGGGGCCACTCCTCGCCACCACTGCTTGCTCATTTTATCACCTGTGCAGGATTTGACGGTAGAGAAATGAAAGAAAAGATGACAGTTGCTCCCATTCAGTGGTGGGATTCAGACATTTTAACCACAGGTTCCAATGGTGGTGGGATTCAAATAATGACTGTTAAAAAGTAAAAAAATATTTTTAATATCACTTTTTTATTTTAAGTATTAAAAATATTAATACTTAATAAAAATATTTTAAGTATTTAAAAAAGTGATATTTTAAATTTTAACAACAGGTTCTACAGAATCCCACCTCTGCTCCCATTCCTTCTGGCCATCTCTTCTCCTTTGCCTGCTCTCCCTGAAAGAGAAAGCTGTTCTGCCACTGCTTCATTCCAGCCACCACTGCTTCTGTGTTGCGCATCAGCATTCCTTCTGCTTGACAGCCGTGACATCAGCGTGGGAAAAATCTACCATGTTTAGCTTGATCATGGCCAATTGGCCATGCTGGCAGAGGCTGATGGGATTTGTAGTCCATGAATATCTGGAGAGCCGCAGGTTGCAGACCCCTGAGTTAGATGGTTTGAGCAAATGCTGGAAAGGCAAGGCACAAAAATGTAAATAAAAATAAGCACCACACTTAGTTCTGTAAAATGTGAGGAAGTTTTAATGCATGGTACCAACTAGGGTTTATGACACTTCACAATTACAATTAAAGACTTGTGAATGCACCGGTTGGGGTGTATGTGTGCATTATTCCTGCTGGATTCTCGTATGTTGGCCCTGTGTATCTTTAGTATAACCTGTGAACAGAAACCCACTAAACTTAAATAGACTTTCTGTATGCAATCAGGAACCTTGGCAAACGCAGCATCTCAATTGCATGTTCTATACTTCAGTACATCTGCTTGTGAACTTAACAGAGTTTATAGCACTTCCACTGATACTTATACCCATAACTTGACTGCAAGACGGTACCTTGCACATAGTCCTAAGCTTACTAAAATATGACCACACTACTAAATCACATTCAGTGTTGTGCCCCTGCAGCTGTTTTGGGGATGATACAATTGCATTAGCGTAACCATTAATATAAACTGAAGGTGGTAGTGAAATGGTAGTGTTCTGTCTAAAGCAATTAGACTTTTATTATTTAGGGCACAGTTCTTATTAATACACAATCTGCTAAGAACAGGGTTCAGGGTTGCTTTTGAATGCAATTCTAAGGAAAAGAGGGCACATTTTTATTCTTTATAAATGAGCACTTACTCTACAAGTCATTTACATGCTCTAAAGATGGTGCCAAACAAAGCCCTGTCTTTCAGAGTCATTTCAGAACAGAAGTGCACTTATAGGCAGTTTTTGTGCAGAAAATGCATAGGGTGGGCTCTTTTGAAGCATGCCGTTTACTACAGTATGTTCAAGTATTTGGTGACTCCAAGGTTCAGCTACTGTAATTTATTCCATATGGGACTGCCCTTGGAACAACAATTCAGACGCTTCTCTCAGGCACAGAGTGTGATGGCTCACTTAATGACCAAGGACAATGATTAGTATTGTGTTACACCAGGGCTCCAGCATGGATCCTGAGTGCCTATAACCTTGTAAGCATCACTCAAGCCTCTGAATCCTTATCAGACTACAAGTGCGTTCTTGCTTCTGGATGTGTGGCTTCATAAGAACATCCAGGAAGAAGGGACATGTAAAGAGCTGGTCTGAATAGATGTCTGTAAAAGACTGCGGAATACTTCATCAATTGTGTGTATATGTATCTCAACTGTGACTATTACTATTCTAATTTTGTTTGATATCACAATTGCTGATTCTTTAGGTCAGTGGTTCTCAACCTTCCTAATCCTTTAATACAGTTCCTCATGTTGTGGTGACCCCCAACCATAACACTGGTACATATAAAATATAAAAAGACCATTTTCCGATGGTCTTAGGCGACGACCCCTGTGAAGGGGTCTTTCGACCCGCAAAGGGGTCGCAGCCCACAGGCTGAGAACCGCTGCTTTAGGTGGTTGTTGGCCTTTCATTTCACTCCACTCAGTGGCCTAGGACATTGTAATGTATCAACGTGGTATTCTGGTGGATCCCAGCAGGACTCTCGAATCTGACAGCTGGTGATTTGGTCAATTTGAAGAAGTCTCAAGTGCAGCCCTAGTATTTTTGAAATTATTACATTTTGTTTACTATTGCAGCTTCCAGTTCTTTAACTGGTTGTTGGCCTTTTATTACAATTCGAGCCCCACCCCAGAAACCTAGGACATTGTAATGTATTGCTGTAGTATTTGTGCAGGTCCCAGCAAAGGTGCCTTTTGAATCTGACAGGTGTTGATTTTGTCATTTTGAAGGGGTTTCAAGTGCAGCCCTAGTGTTTTTGAAATGGTGCCCAGGGTGCTGATTACCACTGGGACCACATCAGTTGGTTTGTGCCATAGTCACAGAATCTCTGTCTTCAAATCATTCTATCTAGTGACCTTCTCATGCTCTTTTTCATCAACCCTGCTGTAACCACCACCATCACTAGCATCTCATGTGACCATGTGTGTTTTCCTGCCAAGCATACAAAAACATTCTCATACTGTAGCTCTGTGTGGGGGACCAGCCCACATACAGTTATTGATGGAGAGAGGAAATCCTCCTTGACTCCTCCCAAGCCCTTGAATGTCCACATAGAGCAGGGGTCTGCAACCTGTGGCTCTCCAGATGTCCATGGACTACAATTCCCATCAGCCCCTGCCACCATGGCCAGTAGGTCATGGTGGCAAGGGCTGGTGGGAATTGTAGTCCATGGACATCTGGAGAGCTGCAGGTTGCAGACCCCTGCCATAGAGTGAAACACTGTCATCCCTTCCCTGTCATCCCTAGGTATGCAAGTTAGGAGACTGTAGGATGATCAGGCACGGGCAGCAAGTTTGTTCTTTTGCCCAGTGTTTCTGCAAGAATGTTGATTGTAACTTTGCATTCTGTTCTACAACTAGACTTTTTCTATTTATTTTTACAGCATCTTCAAAGTGGTAATTATACAGCTATCTTTTTTTCTGTGAACTTCTCTAATAGATGAGTTGGTGCAGAGTCATCATAAGGTTTTTTATAATAATAAGACACTGTTAAAGAAATAAGGGTCAAATTGTTAAGTTGGAGGCAGTGCTCTCTGTTAATGGCAGTTTCTGATGGTTGCAGAACTTATTTTTTTTTCTCCCATTCTCTTAACAGTCATTTCTGAATTCAGTCCTTTTCTTCTCCTGTGTGGAACTCTCACAAAATAATAGCTTCACAAGTTGGGAATGTGGAGTGAGGTGGCAGATGGGATGAAATCGACCCTTTATCTTTTCCTTCAACAGAGGTCTGTTGATAGTAGAGGGGAGGAAGTGATGTCACCCTGTTTTTCCTCTTGGCCCTCATGGATATTAGATAATCCTCATGGATCCTACAAGCCTCAGCATAAACTTTCCTAGGGACTACAAGAGAGAACCCTGTGACCTTATGTTGGGTCCAACTGATTTTATGAAACTGTTTCACCTCATAAACATGTAAGAGATTTCTCAGATTTGTAAACAGGAGGTGGCCACATGCCAAAGATCTACAGCCAACTGTGAGTTTTGGAGCATGTTCTTACTATGTATTTCCTGAGACACATATCTCCCTTTCTGACTTTAGTGTTTACTGGGAGGTTTGGAGTATTATATATCCACAGCAGCCACATCTTGATACAAAGGATGAATCATCCCAAA